>NC_045957.1:113727106-113924606 GCF_010909765.2 Amblyraja radiata
ACTTACTCTCACCTAGTCCCTTCTACCTGCACTCAGACCATAATCCTCCATTTCTTTCCCGTCCATATACCTATCCAATTTATTTTTAAATGATAAAAACGAACCTGCCTTCACCACTTCCACTGGAAGCTCATATTTCAATAAGATTCCCTCTCATCCTTCTAAACTCCAGAGTATACATGCCCAGCCGCACCATTCTCTCAGCATATGACAGTCCCGCCATCCCAGGAATTAACCTTGTATTTTTTTCTTCTTCAGGTTTGTAGGCTAATTGGCTTGGTAAAATTGTAAATTGTCCCTAGGGTTTATAAGATACTGTTAGTGTGGGGGGATCGTTGGTCAGCACGGACCCGGAGGGCCGAATGGCTTGTTTCCGCACTGTATCTCTAAACTAAACTAAACCATGGAAATTGGCATGCCACCAACGACTCTTATCAACTTCTACAGACGCATCATAGAAAGCATCCTAATGGGATGCACCACAGTATGGTTTGGCAACAGCTCTGCCCATAACCACAATAAATTGCAGAGAGATTTGGAAGTGGCCTAGTTTATCACGTTGAACAAACTCCCCACCATTGACTTAATCTACACTTCCCCAACCCCTCCTGAGGCTGGTGGTTCCCTCTTCTCCCCTCTCCCATCGGGCAGAGGATACTGGAAAAATGAAAGCACATAGCACCAGATTCTAGAATAGCTTCTTCCCCGGTTTTAATCTACTAAACTGTCCTCACATAGGTTAGGGTGTGGTCCGACTTGCCAACCTACCTCATTGCGGACTTTGCACTTTTTCTGTAACTGTAACATTATATTCTGCACTCCGAAATGTTTCTCTTTGTTGTACCTGTTGTACTTGTGTAAAGCTTTATTGTACACTTGTACAGTAGGATTTGGCTCGATAGAATGCAAAGTATTTTTATCTCGGTAGACATGAATGGCGGCATGATGGCACAGCGATAGAGTTGCTGCCTTAAAACGCCAGCAACCCCAGTTCGATCCTAACTATAGGTGCTGTCTGTACAGTTTGTACATTCTCCCCGTGACCTGCAGGGGTCTCTCCGGTTACCTCCCACATTCCAATGACGTACAGGTTTGTAGGTTAATTGGTTTTGGTAACATGCTAAATTGTACCTGGGGTGTAGGATACTGTTAGTGTGCACGGATCGTTGGTCGATGCGGACTGGTGGGCCGAATGACCTGTTTACCACACTGTATCACTAAAACTAAAAACATGACAATCATAAACTAAAACCAATAAATGAAGGTTTTTAAATTTGACTTTACAAATGTTTGATTGGTGTAGGTTAGCACTTTTTAAGTATGCATCCAAATACATTTTTAATAAGTTGGAGCTTTCTGTCTTGAGGAATCTTCATTTCTCCTTCTCAAAAAACTTTGGAAAATATTTGTCCTGACACATGAGATTCTCAGCTCTCTAATTTAAAGTCAAGAAGCCTGCAGAGGGCCTTTAAAATATGAATGAAGCTATTTTAAAAACATTAAACCCAAGGAGGTCAGCGATTATGTATTCAAATTAAATTCATTATGTATCTGGATATAACTGGAATAGCTTGGTGTGTCGCTTGGAGGTTTGACATAGCTAAACAACCATCATAATCATACGAGCAATAATCATGCCATTTCCATTTCCGAAAATGAAAGTAAAATCAGAGAATAATGGAAAAAGATTGATAAATATTGTTTACAAAAGGGCAATGGAAACATAGAAAAATAGGTGCAGGAGTAGGCCATTTGGCCCTTCTAGCCAGGGCCCTGTACAACTGCAGTAGGACCTCCTTGCTCCTTAATGCAAATCCTCTCGCTATAAAGGCCGACATACCATTAGCTTTCTTCACTGCCTGCTGTACCTGCACACTTACTTTCAATGACTGATGTACAAGCACACCCAGGCCTCGTTGCACCGCCCCTTTTAGGAGTCCTGTCATTTATAACATTGTAATGGGCAGGGGCAGGGGCAGGGCAAGTGGAATTAGATTTTTTAAAGTGCAGACTCAATTTTTTTAAAGTTTAAAAAGAGGGAGGGTGAAGAGGAGGGAGGGGGGAGTGCTGGGGGATGAGGAAAAATGAGTCGCACCTGCGCAGTTGGGGGCTAGGGATGAGTGAAGGAATATTGCATAGGTGGAACGGGTTGCGTTGGAGGAATGGGTGAGTGGTGGAATACTGCGTTGGGGGAATGGGACGCAATGGGTCCCACTTGGTCTAGTATCTATACATAACTAAAACTCTGATCTTGTTATCTTCCGGTTTGCCTGGTCATTCTATTTGCGCAAAACCGGTATGCGGTAGTGCTACGATTTTTCGCCAGCTTACTCACCGTTCTCCTCTGCATCAAGTTTCATTCCGATCGATGGTCTAATGTAATAGTTAGCGAGGTCTAAAAATCGCGCGTGCGCAGTTCGATCTACTCTCCTGCCAGTCGGCACCGCATGGATTGGTCTTTTCTCCTGTCACTCCGCGGGATGGTCCGCCCCATCCTGCTCCATCACGTCTTTACTGGAGCTGAGGGAGGCTCTGCATGGCTGGCGGAAGTCTCTAACCACACACAATTTTCGGAGGGACTGAAAGTGGCCCTAACCGAACTGGCCCGATGTCGCCTAACGGAAAATAGAGACTCTAATCCCGGCGGAGGATATCGTCCAGCGACCAGCGGCCACTGTGAGTCCACATCTCCCGCTGTGAGTCCTCCAGCCCCTTCCCTCTGGTCCTCCATGCTGGCTCCTGCCCCCCTCCCCCGTGATATTCTCCCCACAACCCCCGTCTTTTCTCTGAGCTCTCTCCCCACACCCCCCGCCCACAACACCCTCCCCCCACCCTACTCTCCCCCCAACCCCTCACACTACCCCTGCACACCCCCCAACACCCCACACTCCCCCAACCCCCACCCCCCCCCCCACCTCAACCACAACCCTCCCCGGCTCCACAATGCTCGCTGCCCCCACATGCCCCCCCCCCACACACCCCGCACCCCCCCTCCCACCCACAACCCCTCCCCCACAATCCCCGTCCCCCATAAACCCCACCCCTACTCACCCTCTCCCCCCACACCACCCTCTCCCCTCCTCCTACACTCCCCTGTCCACACACACCCCCCTCCCCTCCCAACCCACACCCACCTTGCCACACCCCCCCTTCCCTTCCCCCCTCCTCCCCCACACATGAAGAGGAGGGGAGGGAGTGCTGGGGGATGAGAAGAAATGAGCCGTGCCTGCACAGTTAGGGGTTATTGGTGCGTGGTGGAATAATGCGTTGGGGAATGGGTTGCGTTGGGGGACCAGGCCTCCCGTGTGACTGGGACTCAACAGGCCCCACTTAGTCTCCAGTATATTACTAAAACTCTCATCTTGTCTGTGTGCGTGTCTGTGATGAGTGTGATCCTGAAATTACGGCAAAACGGTACACGATAGTGCTACAATTTTTGACCTACCTTACTCAGCATTGTCCTGTGGTGTGGTGTATCAAGCTTCGTTCAGATTGATGTTATATTTTACATGTTATTCACATTTTAAACTTTAAAAGATTCACTTTTAAAAAATCAGACTTTTCACTTTAAAACTTGCAATGTTACAAGTTAACAAATTCAGAACTCCCAGTCCAATTAGAGATTTGTTGCATTGTTGTAAGGAGAGGGAGGGAATGGGGAGGAGAGGGCGAGGAATTGTTGTTTAATGTTATTTAAACAATGTGTTTAGTGGGGGAGTGGGATAGGGGGGAGGTGAGGAGTGGGGGAGCAGGGAGACAGACGGAGAGGAGGGGGGTAGGGAGGAGAGAAGGGTTATGGAGGGAGGGAGGGAGTGACTGAGGGTAGGGGAAGGAGAGGGAAGGAGTGGGGAAGGGGAGGAGAGGGGAAAGAAGAGGGAAGGTGAAGAGGAGGGGGAGGGAGTGCTGGGGGATGAGGGGGAATGAAGGATAGGGGTAGGAAGAGGAATGGCGGGGAGGAGGGGAGGGGGAACAGAAAGGGCGGGATGAGGAGAGGAAGCAGAGGAGGGTGGGGAGGTGAGGAGTGGGGGAGCAGGGTGGGGAGAAGGGTTATGGGGGAGCGGAGGGTGGATTAGGGTAAGGGAAAGGAGAGGGAGGGAGAGGTGAGGGAGGGAGAGGTGAGGGAGGGAGAGGTGAGGGAGGGAATGGGGGAAGGGGTGGAGGAGAGGGGAAATAAGAGGGCGGGTGAAGAGGAAGGGGAGGGCGAGCTGGGGGATGAGAGGGAATCATCAGCCCTGCATGTGCGCAGAGGGCCTGGTATCCGTGCTGCAGTGGGTCTGGGGGTGGGGAGAGGCAGTGCCTGGGACCCGGGCACTGGGGCTGGGGGTGGCGGCGCTACTGCTTCGGGCCCGCGGGGAGTGAGAGGAGCCTCGCCCTCTCCCTCCCCCTCCCTCAGGCTTGGGACCCGGGGCCTGGACGCTGAGGCTGGTTCTGGGGTCGGCGGCGCTGCTGCTCCGGGCCCGCGGGAGGGAGATGGCCGAGGCTCCTCTCAGTCCCCGCGGGCCAGGAGCAGCAGCACCGCCACCACCACCATGACCCAGGACATGGACTAGGCCGTTGCCTCAGCCTCTCCCATCCCCTGCTCCGGGCCACTAGGCCCGATAACCCCCCGCAGCCCATTCCTCAAGTACAACATCGCCGACGGGGTGGATTACATTGAGATCCTGGGGAGGTGAGGAGGGAGAATGGGGGGGATTGAGGGAGTGGAGGGGGAAGGGAGGGAGGGAGAGGGAGGGGAAAGTGGGGGAGATGAGGGAGAATGGGGGAGGAGGGTAGATAGAGGGAGAGGAGGGGGGGGAGTGGGGGAGGTAGGGAGTGGGGGATAGAGGAAGAGGAAGGCAGTGGGGGAGGTGAGGAGGAAGAGTGGGATAGAGGGGAGGTGAGGAGTGGGGAGGATGGAGGATAGAGGGAGAGGAGGGGGGTAGGGTGGGGTGCGGGATTATGGAGGGAGAGAATGACTGAGGGTAGGGGAAAGGAGAGGGAGGGGGAAGTGAGGAATGGAGTGGGGGAGGGAAGGAAGAGAGGGGAAAGAACAGAGGAGGGTTGGTGGGGGTGGGGAGAGGGAGGATAATGGAGGAGGGGGATAGGACACTGAAGAGGGAGAGTGAGATGCATTCACAATGATCTTATATTTTACAAATTATTGACATTTTAAACTTTAAAATCATTGCAGTCGCGCTCCCACTTGCTGGCCACGCCTGCGCAATTAGGGGAGGGTTGCCGTGACACGCGTCACAACGGGGATCTCTGACTTCATAAACGGGAACCCGTCAGCTGCACCTGCGTAATTGGGGGCTATGGGTGAGTGGTGGAATATTGCGTTGGGGGCACGGGACCCAAGGGGTCCGCACTTGGTCTAGTAACTAATAAACTCAAGTTTTTAAAAGTAGTTGGAAAAACAAATCTTGACTGAATTTACTGCTGGATTTGTCACAGTCGTGAGCAGAAGATTAATATTTAATTCCTAGGGACTTCAGGACAAATGAAGAAAAGTTGGCAATCGTTTAATCACAGATGCTGCAGAAACATTTTAACCACCGTGGTCTTGCCCATCAAAATACTGCCTTTTTCCTGAAGTTACCGCACTTAGCTTTGCTTTTATTTTGAGATAACAAATACATGTCACGATGATCTGATGATCGCATATCACAATGATCTGATGCAGACAGTATTTCAAGTAATTGTTGACAAGCACAAGATTTGTTTGTCATTGCTACCTTCTGAGCAGTTCATCAACTGTTTAATGAAAGCAATAAGTGTCTGTCTGCCTACTCATTCGTTTCGTTTTATTGTAATATTAATGCTAGCCTGTTGATTTATGGACCGCTGTAATCATTTGATTCCCAAAGGAATAATTACGTGGATATTGCTGAATGAAAATAAAATCACATTGCTCGGTAGTTATTTGTTATTCATGCAGAGGCTGCAAGATTTCATGTTGCAAGATTTTGTGGATGAGGTCAAGCAGGTTCATTCCTCGTTCGTTCATTCATGACCTTCCACAGTCCCAGCTATGTCTTTCAAGTCTCAGTCAGCTCAGCCAGTGGTGCTGCAACCAAGCCACAGATGATGGAATCCCATGTGGAATACATTTTGTGCCCTTGTTACCAGGAATGCTTCTTTCATTTAGTGTTACAGTATGGAAACGAGCCTTTTGGCCCAACGGGTCCACGCAGACCACGCGCACATTACCCGCACATTAGCTCCATGTTATCCCACTTTCACATCCTACACACTCGGGGCAACTTACAGCAGCAAATTGCCCAACAAACCTGTGCGTCTTTGGAATGAGCAAAGAAACCAGAGCACTGGAGAAAATCCATATGGCCGCAGGTAATATGCTCAAACTACACACAGACAGCACCCGTAGTCAGGAACGAACCTGGGTCTCTGGCGCTGTAGAGCAGCAACTCTACTGCTGCACCGGCATGCTGCAGTAGAAACGGTGTTCAACATGGAGGCATACTGAATCATCAACTGAGGGTGGACAATAGTTGATGGTTAGGAAGAAGTGCTTGATCTGACGTCATGAGGATTCATTAAAACTGAAGCCAATGTTGTGGATCCCAGGGCTGGTACCTCCAGCCTGATCATTAATGTACTGCCATAGAATCATAGAGTGGTACAGCGTAGAAACAGGGCCTTTGGCCCAACTTGCCCACACCGGCCAACATGTCCCAGCTACATTAGTCCCACCTGCTCGCGTTTGGTCCATATTCCTCCCAACCTGTCCGATCCATGGACCTGTCTAAATGTTTCTTAAGCATTGGGATGGTCCCAGCCTGAACTACCTCCTCTGGCAGTTTACCTTTTATACTGCCATCTCCAGTTGGTTTTGTTCTGCTCTTGGGTCAGGACATGCCCAGCAAGTATACAAGATATGTGAATGTGTCTGTGTCGAGCTGTTAGCAGAATAATCGTAGGCACAGCTCTCTTAATATAATTTTGTGAGAAGAAATCATTCAAGATTTAAGAGGCTAGGAGTGATTTTGCTATGTCTGAATTTTATGTCTGGGTCGATATCAGGTGGTCCATCTGGTTTTATTATTTTTCTGCTTCACAAAGCAGTTTTGATATAACTGAGTGGTTTACTCAGCCATTTCAGAAGGCATTTCAGATTCCAACAGAGTTAAATTTAACCAGATCAGGCAAGGGCAGGAGATTTCTTCCTTTGAAGGAGAGCAGTTGAGGGTTTAGACATGAACATCATTTTCTTACAGCTGGCAAGGGCACTATGGGCCAAATGGTTTATTTTTGCACCAAAACAAATTATACTGTTGCGAAGAATAATGTACTTTCAAACAGATGATTTTCTGCTATTTTTCCAGCACCTTTTGCTCTCACACACTTTTCTCATTGTTACCATCTTTTTCCGTTTGCTTCAAATCACTTATGATATTCAGAAGTTTATTGCAACCTTTTGTATTCATGTAATCAACCCATCTTTTCTCTGTGAAACCTTAATTTATACAGGGTGGTGAATCTGTTGAATTCTGGCACAGAAGGATGTGGAGGCCAAGTCAATGGATATTTTTAAGGCAGAGATAGATTCTTGAATAGTACGGGTCAGGGGTTATGGGGAGGAGGCAGAATGGGGTTAGGAGGGAGTGATAGATCAGCCTTGATTGAATGGCGAATTAGACTTGATGGGCCGAATGGCTTAATTCTGCTCCTGTCACTTATGAACCTTATAGCTATATCGATGGATCTGAGGTGAGATGTGATGGAGCCTGATTTCCAAGAGACAGTGCAGCACATATCAGTGAAACAGAAATGTATGTGATGGCCCTTTCACAGCTGAGGGAGTGGAGAAAATGTGGATACAGAGAATGAGGCTCTAAAACCTTACGAGAATGACCCCATGAATGACTGGGTTAACATATGATGAGCGTTTGACGTCACTGGGCCTGTACTGGCTGGAGTTTAGAAGGATGAGGGGACACATTGAAAATTACTGAATAATGAAAGACCTGGACAGAGTTAATGTGGAGAGGATGTTTCCACTTTTGGGCGAGTCTAGGACCAGACGCTATAGCATCAGAATAAAAGGATGTACGTTTAGACAGAAGATGAGGAGCAATTTATTTAGTTAGAGGGTGATGAATCTGTGGAGATCATTGCCTCTGAAGGCTATGGAGGCCAAGCCAATGGATATTTTTAAGGCAGAGTAACAGTGTCCTCCACAATGCTTGAGACAAAGACCCATCATTTACTTATTTGCCTCTGTACTCCACAATTTGAGATTTATAATAGAAATAAAATCATGTGGTTAAAATGCACATTGTCCGATTTCAGGAGGAGGAGCCATCTTGGTGAACGGCTGCTAGCAGCAGCCGTCCGTCTTAAATTCGTTTTTTTTAAAGTTTTTAGTGAGTCCTGTTTTTTTGTTTGTAGGGGATATGGTCTTTTAATGTGGGGGGGTAGGTGTTACTTTATTTATAGGTCCCTACCTGGTCGGTGTGGCAGCCTTTTTTCCGGGCTGCCCGTCGACCCGTCGTCGTGGCCTACCAGCGGGCTTGGAGCGCCGTTTCTTGGCGGGAACCACCCAGCACCTCGGCCTGCGTGGCGGCACAGCATTGGAGCGCTGGAGCGCTGGAGCGGAGCGGAGCGGGCGATGCCTTGCCTGGGTCGCCGCGCTGGAGCTCTGGCGAGCTGGACCGCCGTGAGCAACATCTCCGGGCTGAGGGTTTGCGGAGCGGAGAGGCGGCGTGCGGAGAGACGGCGTGCGTAGAGGCGGCAAGGCGGCAGTGAGGAGAGCGGGCGCCGACTTTTTCATCTGGAGCCTAGGAGCGCCAAACCGACGCGGCCTTGTCGGCTTCAGCAGCCGCGGGCTCCAACCAAGAAGCGGCCGTTCCAAGTGGCCCAGCCGCCGAAAGGACTCTCCCGACGCCGGGGCAAGACCACCCGGTGAGAACGGCCAGGGACATCGGGCCTCCGTAGAGGCAACTGCGGTGGCCCCAATAGGCCTGACTTTGGGGTGAACATGGGGTGGGGACTGGACATTGTGCCTTCCTCCACAGTGCTATCCACTGTGGGGGGATGATATTTTTTGTCTAACTGTAGTCTTGTAGGTCTGTGTCCAAGATGGCTGCCGTGAAGAGAGAGTGGACGCTGGCACGATTTGGTTGCCGCTGCTCTCTCTTCACACTGTGTTTTTGATTTTCTGTTTTTGGATTGAATTCTGTTTTTAATTTGTGTCATTGTGATGTCTTTAATTACTTGTTTTACTCCGATTACATGTTTTTATTCCGATTACTATGTAAGGTGTCCTTGAGATGTATGAAAGGCGCCCATTAAATACAATTTATTATTATTATTATTATTAAAGGCCATTTGTATACATTTTGTTTTCACCATGTAGAAATGACAACAGTGTTTATATATAGTCCTCCCCATTTCAGGGCACCATGATGTTTGGGACACATGACATCACAGGCGTTTGTAATTGCTCAGGTGTGTTTATTGCCTCCTTAATGCAGGTATAAGAGAGCTCTCAGCACCTAGTCTTTCCTCCGGTCTTTCCATAACATTTGGAAACTTTTATTGCTGTTTATCAACATGAGGACCAAAGTTGTGCTAATGAAAGTCAAAGAAGCCATTATGAGACAGAGAAATAAGAATAAAACTGTTAGACACCAGCCAAACCTTAAGCTTACCAAAATCAACTGTTTGGAACATCATTAAGAAGAGAGCACTGTTGAGCTTACTAATCGCAAAGGGACTGGCAGGCAAAGGAAGACCGCCACAGATGATGACAGAAGAATTCTCTCTATAATTTAAAAAAATCCCCAAACACCTGTCCGACAGATCAGAAACACTCTTGAGGAGTTAGGTGTGGATTTGTCAATGACCACTGTCCACAGTAGACTTCATGAACAGAATTACAGGGGCTACACTGCAGGATACAAACCACTGGTTAGCCGCAAAAATAGGATGGCCAGGTTACAGTTTGCAAAGAAGTACTTAAAAGAGCAACCACAGTTCTAGATAAAAGGTCTTGTGGACAGATGAGACAAAGATTAACTTATATCAGAGTGATGGCAAGAGAATGAACTGCCCAAGATCCAAAGCATACCACCTCATCTGTGAAACACGATGCTGGGGGTGTTATAGCCTAGGCATGTATGGCTGCTGAAGGTACTGGCTCATTTATCTTCATTGATGATAGAACTGCTGATGGTAGGAGCATAATGACATTTCGGTGGGGGCGCTGCAATGGTGGCAGCCCTGTCAGCAGCGCGTTAGTTTTTTCATCTTTTTTTTTTTTTTTTTAGTATGTTTTAAAGTATGTTTTTAATGTTTCTTTGTGTGTTTTGTGTGGGGGGTGGTGTGGGGGATAAGGGGGAAACCGTTTTGGCCGCCTCCTCCATGGAGAGGCGACTTTTTCCAGGTCGCCTCCCCCGTGGCCTAACAGCAAGGATCGGCGCGGCCTTTCCCGGAGACGCGCCCGGGGCTTCAGCGGCGGGCGCAGCGTGGACTCTTGGCGTGGAGCGGGTGAGCCCTCGCTGGGGCTCGCTGGAGGGGAGCGCTCCGTTTCGCTGGCCCGGGGCAGCCGGCAGCCTGAAGCCGCGGTCTGCACAGCTCCAGCTGGCGCGGCGTCCCCCTCATGGGGGACCCGGGGGAAGAAGCCATCACTGCCGGCCCGCGGCCAACTTCTACCGTGGGCGCGGTGGCGACTTACCATCACCCCTGGAGGGGAGCTTCGACCGCCGGCCTTGCGGTCTGCGGTGCTTCTGGCTGCGGCGCTGCGGGAACTTTAAACTTTAAATCTCGACCGCCGCGGCCTGCGGCCTACACCAACTTAAACCTACACCAACTTCTCTGGTGGGGAAGAGCCGACTCTGGACTTACCTGAACTTGTACCTTGTCCTTTTACCATCTGGACGCCCGCAGCAACGGCTGCGGAGGGTGGAGGTCCCGACCACGGGGGAAAATGGAGGAGGACTGGCCAAATTGTGTGCCTTCCACCACAGTGATGAATGCTGTGGTGGATGTTTATGTTAAATTTTAATTGTGTTTTTGTGTGTGTTCTTTATCATTGTACCGCTGCTGACATATTCATTTCACTTGCACTTTATGTGCAATGTGACAAATAAACCGTATTGTATTGTATTGTATTGTATGAATTATGAAGTGTATAGACACATATTTGCTCAAGTTCAAACAAATGCCTCAAAACACATTGGCCGGCGGTTCATTCTACAGCAAGACAATGGTCCCAAACATACTGCTAAAACGACAAAGGAGTTTTTTAAAGCTAGAAAATGGTCAATTCTTGAGTGGCCAAGTCAATCACCTGATCTAAACCCAATTGAGCATGCCTTTTATATGCTGAAGAGAAAACTGAACCGGACTAGCCCCCAAAACAAGCATAGACTAAAGATAGCTGCAATACAGGCCTGGCAGAGCATCACCAGAGAAGACACCTGGTGATGTCCATGAGTCGCAGACTTCAAGCAGTCATTACATGCAAAGGATATGCAACAAAATACTAAACATGACTACTTTCATTTACATGACATTGCTGTGTCCCAAACATTATAGAGCCCTGAAATGGGGGGACTATGTTTAAACACTGCTATAATTTCTACATGGTGAAACCAAAATATATAAAAATGGCTTTTATTAAAATCTGACAATGTGCACTTTAACCACATGTGATCTTTTATATTACAAATCTCAAATTGTTGAGTACAGAGGCAAGTAAATAAATGATGTGTCTTTGTCCCAAACGTTATGGAGGGCACTGTAGATAGATTATTGATTAGTCCGGGTGTCAGGGGTTATGGGGAGTCGGCAGGAGTATGGAGTTGAGAGCGAGCGGTAGATCAGCTATGAATGAGTGAATGGTGGAGTAGATTTGATGGGTCAAATGACCTAATTCTGTTCCTATAACTTATGGACTTGAAGTTAGGGAATGCTCAGGCAGTAGAGGACTGCAAGGACTCTGCCATGAGAGGAGAAACTGACAGAGCGTAAAACAGCACAGCACAGGAAAGGGCCCAACGGCCCACAATGTTTGTGCCGAATATGATGCCGTTAATCTGATCTCATCTGATTGTACATCTTTCATATCACTCTATTCCCTGCACTTCCATGTGCCTATCTAAAAGCCTCAAATGCAAGTATCATATCTGCCTCCACCATTAGCCCTGGCAAACCATTCGTGGCCCCACTACTCTGCGTAAAAAAAAAGTGCATCGCACATCTCCATTAAACTTTCACGTAGAAAGGAACTGCAGATGTTGATAAACCTAGAACATAGAAACATTAAAAATGGGTGCAGGAGTTGGCCATTCGGACCTTCGATCCAGCACTGCCATTCAATATGATTATGGCTGATCATCCAGAATTAGTACCCCGTTCCTACTTTTTCCCCATTTCTCTTGATTCCGGTAGCCTTAAGAGCGAAATCAAACTCAATTTGGTATAAGAAGGGTCCCGACCCAAAACGTCACCCATCCTTTTTCTCCAGAGGTGCTGCCTGACCCTCTGAGTTACTCCAGCACTGTGTCGATCTTCCATTAAACTTTCCCCCTCTCACATTATAAGTATGCCCTCTATGTATGCTAGACCACCAGGTGCGCCGGGGAGATGGCTGCCCTGCCGGCAGTCTGTTCGTATTTTCTTTCTTCTTGTTATTTTTTAGTTTGTTAAAAGTTTGTTTTAAGGTTCTTCGGTTTGTTTTATGTGGGGGGAGGGGATTGGGGGAAATTTTTTTTCAGGTTCTTACCTTCCCGGAGATGTGAACAATTTTCGGATCACATTCTCCAGGCTCTGTGGCCTACCATCATCTGGGATCGCTCCCACCTCGGAACCAACACCAAGGACTCGCAGTCTCAGGTGAGGCTGAGTCAGGAGCTCCAACGTCGTGGAAGGTTTGACCAACACGAGGTTCGATCGTCCAGCACAGGGGAGCTGATATCCCCCCGATGCGGGAGCTTGATCGCCTCGACACGGAGGGCCCAAACGCCGCCGCCTACGGGAGTCAAGATCGTTCTGTCAATGGGGGCTCGAGGCCCACGACCGAGGAAGAACTAAAGGAAGGACTTGAACTCTATTTCGCCTTCGATCACAGTGAGGAATATGTAGGAGTCACTGCGGTGGATGTTCATGTTAAAATGTGTTTTTGACTGATCCGTTGCTTTTAATTGTATGACTAACCTGGCCAATGAAATTCCTCGTATGTTGCAAAACATACTTGGTGAATAAAGTGTGATTCTGATTCTGATTCTAGTGTTGGACATTTCCACCCTTGGAGAAACTGTCTGACTGTCTACCCTATCTATGCCTCTCATAATTTGATCTACTACTACGCTCAGCCTCCAACATTGGTGAGACTTCTACACTAAAGCAGAAATGGAAATCTTGAACTTATGAATGAGAATCTTCGGGTTAGAAACATCGGTCGCCTCCTCCACGGAGAGGCAACTTTTTCCTTGTCGCCTCCCCCATGGCCTAACATCGAGGATCGGTGCGGCCTTTCCCGAAGACGTGCCCGGGGCTTCAGCAGCGGGCGCAGCGCGGACTCTCGGCGTGGAGCAGGCGAGCCCTCGCTGGGGCTCACCGGAGGGGAGCGCTCCATTACGCTGGCCCGCGGCAGCCTGAAGCCGCGGTCTGCAGAGCTCCGGCCGGCGCAGCGTCCGCAGCCTGGGATCCCTCGTGGGGGACCCGGGGAGAAGAAGAAGCTCCGACTGCCGACCAACTTCTACCGCGGGCGCGGCGTGGTCTTACCATCAAGAGCGGGGTCCCTCGCCGGGGACCCGTGGAGGGGAGCATCGACTGCCGGCCCTGCAGTCTGCGGTGCTTCTGGCTGCGGCGTGAACTTTAAATCTCCGACCGCTGGCCTGCGGCCTACACCAACTTGAAGCCGCGGTCTCCAGTGGGGAGGCACCGTTTCAGGACTTACCTGGACTTTTTACCTTGTCTGCACATCTGGACGCCCGCAGCGATGGCTGTGGAGGGTTGAGGTCCCCACCACGGGGGAAAATGGACAATTTTTGTGCCTTCCACCACAGTGATGAATGCTGTGGTGGATGTTTGTGTTAAATTTTCAGTGTGTTTTTGTGTGTTCTTTTTCATTGTACCGCTGCTGGCAAATTCATTTCACTTGCACTTTATGTGCAATGTGATGAATAAAACTGATTGTTGTGTAGAAACATATTTTAAAACATAATGAAATATAAGGTGGACGTATGGACTGAGCTGGTAGTTGAAGCAGGGACTATTGCAATGTTTCAGAAACATTTAGACAGGTACATGGATAAGACAGATTTAGAGGGCTATAGGCCGAACGCAGGCAGGTGGGACTAGTGTAGATGGGACATGTTGGTCGGTGTGGGCAAGTTGTGATGAGGGCCCTGTTTCCACGCCGCATGATTTAGATGTACAGATTTTTTTTTAAGCGGCTGAGAATGTAGTTTTGGCTTTTACCTAAGTAAGGAGGATCATAGAATTACAAGTGGTAGTGATGGAAGCTAAGTAAAGGGACTAAATAATATATGAGGCAGAGTCTGAAAACCCTGCCAGCATGACTTATAAAAACTGGTAGTACTGGTCTGCACATTGCATAGCACAAATGAACAAAGTGTTCCTTATAAACACATTGGCCTTGCTGGTTGTGGTATCAATGATGGATAAGAAATGCTTCAACAAGAGAATTAATCCATTTTCATTGGTTAACTTACAGGAAAACGCTGAAAGCATGCCCTGAAACCTATAAATTCTACAGTTTTATACTAATACAGAAAAAAAGGAAATCTTGCATTTATAAAACCTTTGGTGATTTAGGACATGCCAAAGCCTAATGCAGACAAGCCCAATTCTTCCCCGATCACGTATAACCAAATGGCCTTATGACGTCGGCCAATAAAAGTCTTGCAAAATGTAGTTGTAGTTGGAACAGAGAGTCAGAGAGTCATACAGCGTGGAAACAGGCTCTTCGGCCCAACTTCCCCGCACCGACCAACATGCCCCACCTACACTAGTTCCAGTTTACAGTTTAGTTTATTATCATAATCACCGAGGTACAATGAAAAGCTTTTGTAGCATGCTAATCAGTCAGCGGAAAGACAATACGTCATTACAATCGAGCCATTTACAGTGTACAGATACATGATAAGGGAATAACGCTTAGTCCAAGGTAATGCCAGCAAAGTCCGATAAAGGATAGTCCAAGGGTCACCAATGAGGTAGATAATAGTTCAGCACTGCTCTCTGGCCTGCCACCTGCCTGCGTTTTGCTCATATCCCTCTAAACCTGTCTTATCCATGTACCTGTCTGAAGAATTTTGATGTCCAACTGAAGAACATAAAATAGTGGCTGAAGATGGACACAAAAAAGACCTGAAACGTCACCCATCCTTCTCTCCAGAGATGCTGCCTGTCCCGCTGAGTTACTCCAGCTTTTTGTGTCTACCTGTCTAAATCTTGTGATAGTACCTGCCTCAACTACCTCCTCCGACAGCTCGTTCCATACACCCACCACCCTTTTTGTGAAACCCCTCAGGTTCTTATGAAATCTTTCCACCCTCACCTTAAAATTATATATCAAACAATTAGGTTATACATATATTAGACCATTTCACACAGATGAGGTCGCAGGAACTGAATTAAGTAGCCTAAACAGTTTTTTTTCATAATTTACTTTGGTTGAACTATAACGAGCTGCCAGAGGAGGAAGTTGAGGCAGGTACTATCGCAATGTTTAAGATGAATTTAAACAGGTAAACAAATAGGATAGGTTTAGATGGGTATGGGCCAAACGAAGGCAGGTGGGACATGTTGGTCGGGTGTGGGCAAGTTGGGCCGAAGGGCTTGTTTCCACGCTGTATGACTCTCTAACTCTTAAGTAGATATTGTCAAGATAACAGCGGATGTCCCTGTTTTTTTAATGGTGTTAATGTATCATTTACCTCATAAGGAGGACATACACACAATCTTGTGTAGGAAGGAACTGCAGATGCTGGTTTAAACTGAAGATTGACACAAAAAGCTGGAGTAACTTAGTGGTATGAGCAGCATCTCTAGAGAAGGAATGGGTGACGTTTTCTCGATACGAAACATCGCCCATTCCTTCTCTCCAGAGTTGCTCCCTGAGTTACTCCAGCTTTTTGTGTCTATACACACTATCTTAACCTCTTTCAAAGAGGATACATGCTGCAATACCATATAACCATATAACAATTACAGCACGGAAACAGGCCATCTCGACCCTTCTAGTCCGTGCCGAACAC
Organism: Amblyraja radiata; assembly: GCF_010909765.2. Taxonomy (NCBI): domain Eukaryota; kingdom Metazoa; phylum Chordata; class Chondrichthyes; order Rajiformes; family Rajidae; genus Amblyraja; species Amblyraja radiata. Next base: position 113,743,339 of record NC_045957.1, read on the forward strand.
GTATTCTCCCCTAGTCCCATATACCTGCGCTCAGACCATAACCCTCCATTCCTTTCCCGTCCATATAACTATCCAATTTATTTTTAAATGATAAAAACGAACCTGCCTCCACCACCTTCACTGGAAGCTCATTCCACACAGCCACCACTCTCTGAGTAAAGAAGTTCCCCCTCATGTTACCCCTAAACATCTGTCCCTTAATTCTCAAGTCATGTCCCCTTGTTTGAATCATCCCTACTCTCAGTGGGAAAAGCTTATCCACGTCAACTCTGTCTCTCCCTCTCATCATTTTAAAGACCTCTATCAAGTCCCCCCTTAACCTTCTGCGCTCCAAAGAATAAAGCCCTAACTTTATACAGCACTCTCTCAGTGCTATGGTGGCACATTCGCTGGCTTGGATGCTCAAGATTTTGGATGAAGTTTGATCCTGCAACATTCTGAATTAGAGCGAATAATGCCATCACAAAGCCAGTATATTGACAGGTGAGCAGAGGAAAAGTTTCAAGGATTTGCTCAAGTGCGACATCTTCACTGACTCTGTTAGTCAGCTGTTAGTTAGTTTTGTTTATTGTCACATGTACCGAGGTACAGTGAAAAGCTTTTGTTGCGTGCTAACCAGTCAGCAGAAAGACAATACATGATTACAATCAATCCTTTTACAGTGCATAAATACATGATCAGGGAATAACATTTAATGCAAGGTAAAGCCAGCAAAGTCCGATCAAGGATAGTCCGAGGGTCATCAAAGATGTAGATAGTAGTTCAGCACTGCTCTCTGGTTGTGGTAGGATGATTCAGTTGCCTGATAACAGTGGGAAGAAAGAAACTGTCCCCGAATATGGTGGTGTGCGTTTTCACATTTCTCTTCCTCTTGCCTGATGGTAGAGGGGAGTAGAGGGAGTGGCCAGGGTGCGACTGGTCCTTGATTATGCTGCTGGCCCTGCCGTGGCAGCGTGAGGTATAAATGGAGCCAATAGAAGGGCGGTTCGTTTGCGTAATGGTCTGGGCTGCGTCAATTTCTTGCGGTCTTGGATGGAGCTGTTCCCAAACCAAGCAGTGATGCATCCTGATAAGATGTTTTCTATGGCGCAACTGTAGAAGCTGGTGAGAGTTGTAGAGGACATGCCAAACTTCCTAAGCCTTCTAAGGAAGTAGAGGGGTTGGTAGGCTACTTGGTCGTTGCTTCAAAATAGGTGGTCCAGGAGAAGTTGATGATGATATTGAATACTAGGAATTTGAAGATTTCGACCATCTCTACTTCGGCACCGTCAATGCAAACTGGGGTGTGTGTACCACTTCACTTCCTGAAGTCGATCGCTATCTCCTTTGTCTTGCTGACATTGAGAGAAAGCTTGTTGTCTTAACGTCAGGACACGAGGTTCTCAATTCCTGTACTCCGTCTCGTCATTATTTGATATCAGGCCCACAATGGTGGTGTCATCTGCGAATTTGAAAATTATAGACATCAGACAATACGTGCAGGAGTAGGCCATTCGACCATTCGAGCCCACACGCCATTCAATGTGATCATGGCTGATCATCCACAATCAGTACCACGTTCCTGCCTTCTCCCCATATACCCTGACTCCGCTATCTTTAAGAGCCCTATCAAGCTCTCTCTTGAAAGTATTCAGAGAACCAGCCTCCAGCGCCCTCTGAGGCAGTGAATTCCATAGACTCACAACTCTGTGTGAAAAAGTGTTTCCTCATCTCCATTCTAAATGCCTTACCCCTTATTCTTAAACTGCGGCCCCTGGTTCTGGACTCCCCCAACATCGGGAACATGTTTCCTGCCTCTAACGTGTCCAAATCCTTAATAATATTATTTGTTTCAATAAGATATCCTCTCATCCTTCTAAATTCCAGAGTATACAAGCCCAGCCGCTCCATTCTCTCAACATATGACAGTCCCCCCCATCCCGGGAATTAACATTGTGAACCTAAACTGTACTCCCTCAATAGCAAGAATGTTCTTCCTCAAATTTGGGGACCAAAACTGCACACATTACTTCAGGTGTGGTCTCACTAGGGCCCTATACAACTGCAGAAGGACCTCTTTGCGCCTATATTCAACACCTCTTGTTATGAAGGCCAACATGCCATTCGCTTTCTTCATTGCCTGCTGTACCTGCATGCTTACTTTCATTGAGTGAAGAACAAGGACCCCCAGATCCCATTGTACTTCCCCTTTTCCCACATTAAACTACATCTGCCATTAATCTGCCGACTCATCCAACCTGTCCAAGTCACCCTGCATTCCCACAGCATCCTCCTCACAGTTCACACTGCTAATCAGCTCTGTGTCATCCTCAAATTTGCTAATGTTACTTTGAATCCCTTCATCTAAATTATTGATGTATATTGTAAATAGCTGCGGTCCCAACAGCGAGTCTTGTGGTACCCCACTAGTCACTGCCTGCCATTCTGAAAGGGACCCGTTAATCCCTACTCTTCGTTTCCTGTCTGCCAACCAATTTTCTATCAATGTCAGCACTCTACCCCCAATACATTGTGCCCTAATTTTGCCCACTAATCTCCTATGTGGGACATTATGCTTTCTGAATCTGCTTTCTATATCCATAACCATAACCATTGATATAACCATATCAAATGCTTTCTGAAAGTCCAGGTACACTACATCCACTGGCTCCCCCTTGTCCATTTTCCTAGTTACATCCTCAAAAAATTCCAGAAGATTAGTCCAGCATGATTTCCCCTTCGTAAATCCATGCTGACTTGGACCAATCCTGTTACTGCTATCCAAATGTGCCGCTATTTCATCCAGTGACTCCAGCATCTTTCCCACGACCGATGTCAGGCTAACTGGTCTATAATTCCCTGTGTTCTCTCTCCCGCCTTTCTTAAAAAGTGGGATAACATTAGCTACCCTCCAATACACAGGCACTGATCCTGAATCTATAGAACATTGGAAAATGAACACCCTAACTTTATGTACTATAATTGGGTAGTAAATATAAAAAATATGATTCACCTGCTGGACAACTCTTGCAAAAATTACAATAAAAATCCAATGATACATAGCACAATTAGAACTTGGAAACAAATAAAACAGAATCTAAAATTAAGAAATCTATCTCTTTTAATGCCAATAGTCAATAATCCGTCGTTTAAACCTTCAATTATAGATAAATAATTTACACAATGGGAAAAAATGGGAATCAAAACGCTCGGAGACTTGTATGAATCGGGAAAATTATTATCATTTCAACAAATACAACTGAAATATAATTTGAAAAATAATCAATATTTTAAATATCTTCAAATCCGTGACTATCTGAAAAAATACACAAAAGACTCATAACATGCCCCCAGACTTATTGGATGAAGCCATGAAGACAAAGGCTGAATCAGCAAATCTAATATCATACTTATACAACATTATTTTAAATATAGAAATACCTACAACCGATGGTATTAGAAGAGACTGGGAACAAGAACTAGCTATAAAAATTTCAAAAGAGAGCTGGGATAAACACTTACTATATGTGCATAAATGCTCGATCAACGTACGACATACTCTAATTCAATTCAAAACATTACATAGACTATATTATTCAAAAACTAAAATAAATAAACTTTTCCCCAATGTCTTACCCACTTGTGATAAATGTCAGTCACAAGAAGCTACCATAGCGCACCTCTTTTGTTTTTTGTATAAAAATCCAAAAATTCTGGAACAAAATATTTGAAATCTTCACAAAATTAATTAAAATAAAACTTGTACCAAAAGCAGAATGAATCATTTTTGGAATATCGGGAAGGTAACCCCGAACTAAACGTGTTTCAAAAGAACTTACTTAATTACGGACTAATAATGGGAAAAAAGCTTATACTCAAATTCTGGAAAAACGCTCCAATACCAACAATAAAAATGTGGATTTCAAACATGTTCGAAACATTACACCTGGAAGAGATGAGGCTCCTCCTAGCAGGCAAAGCAGACCACTTCCAAAAGACGTGGTCTGCATTTATGGAACTATTACAAGCATAAGGTGCAATAGTAATTTAAAAAATAAATGGTACCAGGATCTGGTAACGAGGGATAAAAAAAAAACAAAAAGAAAAAACACGGTTGGTATATCCTTTTTTGCGGAGTTTTGTGTTATAATAGAGCGATTGTTTCTCCTTTTTTTACTTTTCTTTCTAGGGTCTATTTCCTTTCTTTACTTCCTTCTCTAACTTCTTCTCTAAGGAGCTTTCTTTTCCCAACACTTTCCTGCACCTTCTTGCTCACTTTCCTTACTTCTTTTATTTCTACCTTTTTTAAAGCTCGAAAAACGAATTGGTACAACAAATGTAATAAGATATATGAGATGTGTAAAGAAAAAAAATTTGTCCCGGTATTGTCTCTTGGCATCCTGCTCAGTTTGGAGAAGGATCATTCTGGTTGGTATTAATAACTTGAGGCTTCACTTGAAGCTTCCGTGCTTAACATTAAGATTTGTTTTAAATTACCTCACTTTTTCCTCATCGCAAAATAATTATTTCTTGCTGCCTTGTGTTGAATAAGCCCTAGGCACCTTCCAGTATTATATCTAGATGGTGCCTGTTGATTAAGGGCATTGAAAATGAATGCCAAGGAATTAGCAAACCTCGTTTTAGCCCTTGCACGACATCAACAAATCAACTATTTCTAATAAATGTGTAGGAAGGAACTGCAGATGCTAGTTTATACCGAAAACAGATACAAAATGCTGGAGTAACAGCGGGTCAGGCAGCATCTCTGGAGAAAACGGATGGGCGAGGATTCGGGAGGAAGAGTTCCAAACAGAAACGTCACCCATTCGTTTTCTCCAGAGATGCTGCCTGACTTACTCCAGCACTTGGTCATCGACGAGCAGTCGGGAGCACAAAGTACCAACAACTCCAATCTTCCTAATCGTCTAATCTGGATATTTTAACGTCAATTTAGCATTCACATTGACACACTCAAACAACAAAGCAGATTGAAAATGTCATCCTGGATCAAGTGTCTGATATACTTGATGAATAATCTCACAAAAGAACTGAAGGTATAATTAAAGAATGCATGGGCCAAAGACTTATTTTACTTCGGAGTCACGTGAGTGATTCCGTGAAGAACCCGTTCAGCAGGCATGCGCGGCATTACGTCCAGCAGAGCAACAGCGGCACAGCGGGAGTCAGGCTATGGAGGTGAAAGAACGGACCGTCAGGTAAGCTGACGTCGGCTTTTCTTTCACAGGGAGCCTTCTGCTGTCCGGCAGAGAAGAAAGGCTCTGCAACAAACCTGTCCCCCGCTCGACTCCACGGAGGAGCGTCCATCTGGGGGGGGGGGCAGCAACAGAACAGACCTGTCCCCCGCTCGACTCCACGGAGGAGCGTTCAATCTGGGGGGGGGGGCAGCATCAAGGCGGTAGGATCGCTTACCCGGCGCTCCGCTATCCCGACACCGTGCCAAGCCCAGCCCCGCTAGCGCCTAAGCAGCAGGCTGGAAGTACCGCCACAGAGGCGTCCGGCCGGTGGCTCCGACTTATCGGACGGGACGTCTTTCCACCCGCCCGGGGGGAAAGACAACCGCCTGAACAGACCTGCCCCCCAATCGACTCCACGGAGGAGCGTTCCATCTCGCGGGGGCAGCAACAAGGCGGTAGGACCGCTTACCGGGCGGTCCGCTATACCCCGACACCGCGCCGAGGATGTAAAGCCAAGGATGAGGCGTCCGGCCGGTGGCTCCGACTTATCGGACAGGGACGTCTCTCCACCCAGGCGGGGGAGAGACAGCCGCATGAGCCGCCTGGAGCGGCTCTTGGAGCAGCAGCTCCAGCGAGGTGCACCCCAGGAGGGGCGCTCTCGCAGAGGGGGGTCAGGCACTCCCTCCACAGTGCCTTGTGCACTGTCCATTGCTTCCTCCTTTCCAGAGGATAGCTTTGGTGACCAGGACTGGGCTGGTAAAAAACAGGGACAATGGCTGAAGATCTCGGGAGTATGCAAGGGGTGCAGGAACAGGAAGAGCTGCTAGGTGTGGTGGACAGCTACGTGGAAACCCCACGTGCAGGAGGCCTTTAAAAGCCTGACGACAGCCATCACATCGTTATTTCCTCGTTCCATGGACAAATACGGAGATGACCACAACCTTCGTAAACAAGTCATAAGACCTGCCATAAAATCCTACATTGCGGGGTTGTGCATACCCCAGCCACTGAGCCAGACCCACTGCTCTTTGGCAAAAACCTCACAAAGCATATGAAGGACATGCAAGAGGTTTAAAAAACTTTCGGCTCATGAGGGCAGAGCCGGGACGAGTAACCAAAAACAGTAATTCCTATGCAGCAGCACCCCATCGCGTCCATCAGTCAACGTCTACCATATCGGACTGATGAAAGCTCGGGGTCCGCATTCTATCACCGAAAGTCTTCTTTAGACCAGGGCCCAGAGCGGACCCCATGGAAAATGTGCCACCCCCCAACGTCACCGCCACGTCAGACGACGTGCAACACTCGTTGGACCGGCAGGAAACAGAAGAATACCCATAACCATGGAGGTAGGTGGGTCTGGTTCCTACCAGTATATAGAGTAATACTAACACATGGGAGTCTATCACGAGTGATCAGTATATACTCAATGGCATTAGTGAATACAAATACAATTCATACTAGAAAAATTGCCACCAGGTCAACATTCACCCCAGAGGGTATTTTTTCCCTTCTCCGTTAAAGAAACAAGAGGGACAAGCTGAACTGGTGAGAATAATTACAAAGGGTATCATGGGAAAACCTGAACCCTTGCAATTCGTATCAAATATATTCACTAAACCCAAAAAAAGATGGTGGATGTCGCATCATCATTGACTTAACTTCACTAAATATGTTTGTTAAGTATAAACATTTCAAAATGGAACCGGTTGTTACTGCCAAACAACTAAATTCCAAAGGATACTTCATGGCAAGCATTCATCTTAAAGATGTTTACTATTTAGTACCATTCACAAGGATCATCGCAGATACCTGAAATTTACCTGGATGGGGCAGCTATAGCAGTTTAAAGCGTTACCCAATGGGTTCACATCAGCCCCAGAGTGTCACCAAGACACTAAAACCAGCTCTGGCAATATTTAGAAGACAAAAACATATTGTCATGGCATATCTTGATGATATCCTAAATGGTAGGCAAGGCCATGAATTTGACTATGTTAGCTGTTCAGCTACCAAACAGTTATTCGAAACCCTGGGGTTGTCTTACATCCAGATAAATCTAAGTTGAAGCCATCCTCTATCATGGACTACTTGGGCTTCACAATTAATTCAGTCTACGTGACTGTAACATTGCCAAAAGACAACATAGTTGAATTGGCACAATCATGCAACAATTTAATGGTCAACAAACTACCAAATACTCGACAAGTAACAGAGTAATTGGGAAACATAGAAATTAGGTGCAAGAGTAGGCCATTCAGCCCTTCGAGCCTGCACCGCCATTCAATATGATCATGGCTGATCATCCAACTCAGTATCCCGTACCTGCCTTCTCTCCAGCAAAATGGTAGCAGCATTTCCGGCTACATAATTCGGACTTTTGTACCAAAAACGACATACAGGTCATTATGATCGTTTCATGAAGTTACCCACTGAAGTAATATCAGAACTACAGTGGTGGGCAAAAAACGTTTGACATAGTTTCAGCCTATTATCATCACTAACCCTACGTCAGTTATCCAAACAAATGCCAGTGCTCAAGACTGGGGAGCAACTAACTCTATATCCAGCACAAGTAGTAGATGGACTAACCCAGAATCATCGTTACCACTTACACTGGGCATTAATTATCTAGAGATGTTGGGTGACTTTTATGGTTTAAAAGCATATGCATAAATATGCATCACTTGCATGTGCGGTTATAAATAGATAATACTGGTTCACTTTCAGGATACAGAATAAATTGGAATAAAAGTGAAATTATGCCAATAAGGGAACATAACAAACAGACAATACAACAATTTCCATTTAAAATAGTAAATGAAAAATTTAAATATCTAGGTATTTATGTAACTAAGATATATACATCATTATTTAAAGCAAATTTCCCCCCATTACTGAACAAACTACATAAGAATATTCAATACTGGAAAACACTTCCTATCTCAATGGTAGGCAAAATCAATGCCATAAAAATGATTTTTTTACCGCAAATATTATATCTTTTTCAGACAATTCCGATATATCTGGCAAAAAAATTTTTTTTTAAATTGGACTCTATTGTTAATGATTTTATCTGGGATTATAAGAATCATAGGATAAACAAAAGACACTTGTGTAAATCAAAAATAAATGGAGGCTTGGTTTTACCCAATTTTTTGTTTTATTTCTGGGCAGTTAACATTAAAAATATGAATTTCTGGTTGGAAGAAATAGATCATCAACCAGACTGGTTAAAAATGGAAAAGGAAGATTGTTTACCTTTTGATATCGGTTCGATATTATTTGCTACGTCTAAATTAAACAAAAAAATTTATAGGGAAAACCCTATAATATTTAGTGCTATACGAATTTGGAAACAATTAAAAAAGACATTAAAATTAGATAATTTATCACTTTTTCTTCCAATTGTGAATAATCCTTTGTTTAAGCCTTCATGGTTGGACGGGGGTTTTACACAATGGAAGAATTATGGAATTAAAAATATGGGACAACTTTACAAGGAAGGCACTTTTCTGACATTTCAGGAATTGCAACAGACTTATGGACTTCGAGGAAATGATTATTTCAGATATCTTCAACTTAGAGATTATGTAAAATCGAACTCCCAAAATTTTCGAATTAGAAATTCAGAAATTCTTGATGAATGTTGGAACAAACATCCTAATACAGAAAAATTAATAACTTATATATATAATATCTTATTAGACAGTGACATTCCTTCGACGGACTTACACAGACAAACATGGGAAAAAGAATTAAATCAAGTAATAACGAAAGATACTTGGGAAGAAAGTTTGCAACACATACATCAGTGTTCACTAAACGCCAGACATTCTCTAATACAATTTAAAGTAATACATAGGTTACATTATTCAAAAACAAAACTACATAAAATTTTTCAACATATCTCACCTATATGTGATAAATGTCAACATTTAGAAGCTACATTATCTCATATGTTTGCAAACTGTATAAAAATTTAAAAATTCTGGGTAAACATTTTTAGTATAATATCTAAAGTAACCAGCACACAATTGGACCCAGATCCAAAATTAATAATACTCGGAATATTAGAATTAAATCAAACACTTAGAACAACACAAAGAAACTTTATTGATTATAGTTTAATAACAGGAAAAAAATTAATTCTAAAATTTTGGAAAGGCCCTACGGCCCCCACAATCAAAATGTGGATTATAGAAATGACGGAGACCTTAAACGTGGAAAGAATCAGATTTTCCCTGTTGGACAAACAGGAATTATTCGTTGGAACATGGTCTCCTTTTATTGATTACTTAAAGGGTCAGAATGGTTCAGCACAGGAACCTGACTAGCACGCGGGCTAAAGAATGGATGAAATACTATACTCTGAAATGTACGAATATATCTCGAATGAAGTCTTTTTTATTTTAATAAATTTTTCCATTCTTCTTTAACTATCTTTTTCCCTTTTTTTTTTTTTTTTTTTTTTTGTTTTTTTTTTTTTGTTTTTGTTTTTGTTTTTCTTCTCTTTCTTTTCTTTCTTTACTTCATCTATCTCTTTAGTTCTATCTAGTTTAAAAAAAAAAAAGGCAAAAAGTATTGGAGACTATGTAATAATAATTGACAATATTATCAATTTAAAAATGTAAGACTGTAATGATGTAATTAGGTTATGTACCTATCTCCAATAAAAAATATTTTCAAAAAAAATAAAAAAATAAATAGATAATACTACGGTGGTGGCCTACATTAAACATATGGGCGGCATAAAATCGGTATCATGCGACAAGTTGGTCAACACAATTTGGCAATGGTGTGTCCAAAGACATATTTGGCTATCAGTCACTTACCTGCCAGGTAAGCTAAATACAGTGGCAGACACCAGGTCCCGTAAATTTAATAACATCGAATGGATGTTAAAACCCAAAAAAGATTTTCACAAAAGTTATCAAGCAATATCGATTTATTTGCATCGAGGCTAAATCACCAGGTACCTATGTATGTCGCTTGGGAACCAGACCCTGAGGCAGCAGCGGTAGATGCGTTCGCGCTGGATTGGGTAAATTCTTCTTCTATGCATTTCCTCCCTTCTGCCTCATCAGTCGGGGACTACGCACAGTACAAATGGACTCTGCTTCAGGTATTTTGATAGTACCCGACTGGCCTACACAGCCATGGTTCCCAATACTCCATGACATGGTTGTTGAAACTCCGATGGTATTCCCCAGTGACCCAGAGTTGTTAACACCCAGTGTCGGGCACAAGCCACCCGTGCCATGAAAAAATCAAACTCCTCAAGTTCAAGTTCAAATTTTATTTGGTCACATACACCTTTAGGTGTAGTGAAATTCTTTTTGCCATGCAGCACATAAAAAAAAAAAAGAATACAACATGACAGTAATAGATAGTTTCAACATCAAAACATCCATGACATGGGAAAGGCACAAAGTCCAGTCCCATCCCCATGTCCACCCATAGTCGGGCCTCCTTACTTGAGACCTGGGTTGCAGATTCTGCACAAACCACTTCTGGGACTTGGATTATCATAACAAACCGTCGACACCATGTCAGCATCCCTCCGAACATCCACTAAAAAACAGCACTTGTCCAGCATCAAAAAATGGGAGAAGTACTGCTTGGATACAGGGACCACCTACTCAACCGCTACAGTTACCAACGTACTGGAATTCCTGGCGAACCTTCACCACGATGAAGGACTCAGCTACAGAGCCATCAACACAGCTAGAATTGCCCTGCCTGTCTATTTAAAGCCAGCTCCAGGACAACAGGCCATGGGGTCCCACCAGCTGGTGAAGGGTATTTACAACTCTAACCCCCTAGACCTAGAATACCCATACATGGGATGTCAGTGTGGTCCTGACATACCTCAGGGGATGGCCACCAGCCAGATCCCTCAACCTGGAACCATCTATGCTCAAAACACTCATGTTGATGGCACTTGTAGCTGCACAGAGGGTCCAGTCACTACACATATTGCAACTGGACACCATGCTCACAGCTCCAGACCAGATCTCTGTCGTTATCCAGGGAATGATCAAACAGAGCAGACCAGGAACACCTAATCCAGTCGTGGAATTCCGGGCTTACCCGCCAGAAACACGGTTATGTGCCATGACCCTATTATCCTACATAGACACAACCAAAATATTCGAGGGAGATGAAAAGCCTTGTGGGTCAGTCATAAAAAACCTTATGGACGGGTGACGAGCCATTTCGAGATGGCTCAAGCAGGTGCTAAAAGCTGCTGGGATAAAAAATAACATGTACAAATTTCATTCCACCAGGGCAGCATCCACGTCAACGGCTAAAAGAATGGACGTGCCTATAAACCACATCCTGGCTACAGCAGGATGGTGGGGGGGAAAGACCGTTCCGAAATTTTATAACAAGCCGTTGGCAAAACCTGTTTTATTTGCAGGAAAGATTTTACAGACTGCAAATATTTAATTTAAGTCCAGGGGAGCAATTTAATTTCTTTGTTGTTATTGTTAAAAAATACCATTGTGTTTTTCTACAAACAGATTCATTGGTTGGTTACGATAACACACTTCCTCCCTCAAAGACTTCGGCAGTGATGTAGTAATAACTGTTACACGGTTTGAAATCACAGAGCTTTGAAATCTTCACGGAATCACTCACGTGACTCCGAAGTAAAATAGTAAGATTAAACGAGAACTTACCAGTTTGAAGTTTGATCTGTATTTTATGAGGAGTTACGATGAGGGATTACGTGCCCTCCGCTCCCACCCTCAATAATATGGGTCAAATTCATAAACTGATGTCTCCTTATCTTTACTATGTTTACTTCAATAACTGTGTCTATCTGTGATTCCACACCGCTGCTTTGAAGTATGCCGCGCATGCGTGCTGAACGGGTTCTTCACGTAATCCCTCACCGTAACTCCTCATAAAATACAGATCAAACTTCAAACTGGTAAGTTCTCGTTTAATCTTACTATTTTAGTTTAGAGATACAGTGTGGAAACAGGCCCTTCAGCCCACCGGGTCTGCGCCGACCAGCGATCCCCGCACACTAACACTATCCTACAAATACCAGGGACAATCTACATTTATACCAAGCCAAATAACCTACAAATCTGTGCGTCTTTGGATCGTGGGAGGAAACCGAAAACCCACACAGGGAGAACGTACAAACTCCATACAGACAGCACCCATAGTCAGGATTGAACCCGGGTCTCTGGTTCTGTAAGGAGGGAACTGTACCACCATGCAGCCCCTAATGTGGGAGATGTGGAGGGTCACGTGGAAGATGTATGCTAAAAATATTTTATTGCCCTTAAATGTAATTTGTTATCAGCATAAGTAGGTTAAGGTTAATACGGCATCCCTGCAATACCTGTCATTAGAGCTTAATAGGGGATCCGCAAAGCTGTAAAATGTTTGACCTAATTGGTGGCTTTTAGAATGGATGGGTTTCATCTGAAGCAGACAGGATATATCAAAGCTACCTTAAGGTTTGCATTCTTTTGATTTGAACATGTTCGTAAGCTGTATAGAATTCAGCATCAATAATCAAGTAGTGAAATTCTAATTCTGAAAGAAAATATTACAAATTTTATTGCAGAAAATGTATGGGCAAAATCAAATAAATGTCCAAAAGAGTGTCCAGAAATGTCACCTATCGACATTCTCCAGAGATGCTGCCTGACCCGCTGAGTTATTCTAGCACTTTGGGGTTTTATTTGTAAACCAGCATCCGCAGTTCCTTGTGTCTAAATATTGCATCTTACAGATAAACAACAGAACATGCATGTTATTTTTAAAACAATTCTGCAACCTATTTGTATCTGCACTTTTCTTACAAATAGGATGTAGAATTGTTTTTAAAAAGCTAAGCAAACTCTTAAACCGTTATACCCCTATCATGTATCTACACACTGCTAATGGATCGATTGTAATCATGTCTTCTCTTTCTGTTGACTGGTTAGCACGCAACAAAAGCTTTTCACTGTACCTCGGTACACATGACAATAAACTAAACTGACTGACTGTATGGCCGATTAAGGGTCTCGACCCGAAATGTCACCTGTTCCTTTTCTGCCTCACCCACTGAGTTACTCAGGCTTTTTATGTCTACCTTCGGTGTAAACCAACATCTGCAGTTCTTTTCTACACAAACTCTTACGAAGCTCTTATCCGCCAACTGATTTATTATACAGTATAAGCACTGTTCGAATTTACAGTAAAATCTGGGTTTGCACAAGAAAAATCAATCAAAATTTACAAGGTTGTCCGATAAACATTTCATTTATTTACAGGGTGACAGAAACAAAACATAACATCTTGAATATACCATCATGCTTTTGAGGAAAGAAATCAAACCAGCTGTTACAATTTTTTTCTCTTGTGGAGAGGAGGAATAGAAAAAGGGCTGTATTATTTTACTCCCGCAGTAGTACTTCTGATGTTTGTGACTTGACAGTATAATTCAGCGTCTTTGTATAACCAAGACAACAGAAGCCTTTATAACATGTAGTAGTTAATAGAGTTGCGATTGCCCCTTAAAATGTGTTAAAACAATTAACAGTAAACAAACTCGCATCAGGCATAGAGTAGGAGCTTGATTAATAGTTAATAAGCAAGAATTGCTGGGAATTATGGTTCTTCTCTCATTTTTATCAGCAAGACTGATGTAAATTCTAAGTGCGAAACCAATGTTGATTCCTGAGAATCTAAAGTCGCCTTTCTGCAGAGATGCTGCCTATCCTGCTGAGTTACTCTATCTTCGGTGTAAACCAGCATCTGTAGTTCCTTCCTACACATTACGCCTTTCTCTATGATTATTTTGCTAATATAGCATTATTTTATTCATGCATTTTGTACCAAAGCTAAAATTACAGCCTATAAGAAACGTCAGGAAAATGCCAGACGCACTCGCGTGTACATTCATGATCTTCATAAGTTCCGTATGATGTGCTTTGTTAATTTAATGACACCCAAATGACTATCTGGAATAAAGGCACACAATCCACCTGAAATCCTGAGATCACAACAGAATATAAAAATGCAAAATAGATTCAAGCCTAGTTGCCGGTTTTTATGCAAATATCTAAGAGCTCTCCGAAGTCAAAGGAAAGCATTCTATTAGAACATTTAAATCATTTGCATGGAAAAATATCTTAAACATAGTGGAGATACAAACATATGCAAATTACCCCACTGTGAAATGAAAGCTGGTTTGCAAACCTGACAGATGCTTTTCATAAGCCCAACTGAAATAAAAATTGTGTGCTATTACAGTTCAGCATCTGTGCTGTTTATGAGATCATATTCACTTAATCTAAAGTACACAAACAATAATGAGTTAATGATCAACCACCTCTAGTAGCTCTGCAGAAAATTCAGTTCAAATCTCAACATACAGCAGGTATATTTTTCATCAATAGAATTTTGATGTCCAACTGAAGAACATAAAATAGTGGCCTAAGATGGACATAAAAAAGACCTGAAACATCACCCATTCCTTCTCTCCAGAGATGCTGCCTGTCCTGCTGAGTTACTTTAGCTTTAAACCAGCATCTGCAGTTCCTTCCTACACACTCCTACATAAAATAGTGGCTTTTTGCTTTAGTGTTTTGGTCAATCCTGTCCCAAATTATTATAATTTTCTTGAGGCAACAGAATTGATTTCTCTGCACCAATCAATACCATCTTTGTAACACTGGCATCATAAATCTGAAACGCAAGAGCAATTACTTTAAGTCTGTCGACCAAGCTAGAAATGAACAACTTACATTTAAAGAAACAACATTCATAGCCAAAGCATCATTAAATGCCATGTTAACTGCATATCAGCCACTTAACTGTTGTAATTTCCCTGAATGAAATAAGTGATTAGGAAAGGTTTAAATGGATGTGGGCTGGAATACAGATAAATGGGACTAGCTGGGATGGGGCATCTGGATAGAGTGGTTATGGCCCAGATAGAGTGGATGTGGAGAGATGGTTTCCAGTGGGTGGGAGAATCTTGCCTTAGAATAAAAGGATGTACCTTTAGAATGGAGATGAGGAGGAATGAGGACGTGTATTCCTGGGATGGCAGGATTGACAAATAATGAAAGAATGGATCGACTGGGCTTATATTCACTAGAATTTTGAAGGAAGAGAGGGCATCTTATAGAAACGTAAAAAATTCTTAAGGGATTGGACAGGTTAGATGCAGGAAAAATGTTTGTGATGTTGGGGGACCAGAACCAGGGGTCACAGTTTAAGAATAAGGGTAAGCCATTTAGGATTGGGATGAGGAAAAACCTTTTCACCCAGAGAGGTGTAAATCTGTGGAATTCTCTGCCACAGAAGGCAGTGGAGGCCAATTCACTGGATGTTTTCAAGAGAGTTAGATATAGCTCTTAGGGCTAACAGAATCAAGAGATATGGGGAGAAAGCCATGATCATATTAAATGGTGGTGCTGGCTCGAAGGGCCGAATGGCCTACTCCTACGCCTATTCTCTATGTGTTTATGAATTTCTTTAGACGGAGTTAAGTTTAGTTTATTGTCACGTGTACCAAGGTACAGAGAAAAGCTTTTTTTGGTTGCGTGCTATCCAGTCAGCGGAAAGATTATACATGATTATAATCATGGCGTCCACAGTGTACAGATACAGGATACAGGGAATAACGTTTAGTGCAAGGACAAACAGTAGTGGAGGCTGACATAGGGTATTTTTAAAGCGGAGATTGATAGGTTCTTGATTAGTAAGGATGTCACAGGTTACGGGGAGAAGGTGGGAGAATGGGGTTCAGAGGGAAAAATAGATCAGAGAGAAAATAGTTCAGAGGGAAAAATACATAGTAGACTCAATGGGCATCTTGGCCAGGCCCAGGAGCATACCGACAGGGAGATCCCCCCACTCCCCGATCGGCCCTCCCCACTCCCAAACACCAGGATCGTGGAACTAAAATGCAAACAGAACTTGAGGAGCAGCCCCTTCAGATATTCTTACAGGGGCACCAACCTCACACACATATACACGTGGAACACGATCTGTACCTCGCCGCAGAAAATACAGGGGGCCGGCGAACCCATGAAGCGGCCCTGTGCAACACTCTCCACTCCTCTCCCTCTCTCTGCATCTCACTCTCTCCCTCGATGGCAGCTTTGGCCAGGCCCTCTCATAGATGAACTGAGACCCAGGCCAATATCAATTTTAGAGGCCCCCAAATGACAATCCCTTTGAAGCAGACAGGCACGAGGCTCAAATGGTACTCATTGCCCCCCCTCTGACAGGACCTGCCTTTGGCAACCTCTCTTTCTGCCGCGGTTACCGTTGGCAACATCCCGTTGTGATGTCATTGTGGCACTCGGCAGCTTGAGAGCCAATTGTGATTGGTGCACTGTGAGTGGCATTGTGACATCATCATTTGAAGCTGCTGGAAAAAGGCTCTCTGTAAGAAGTGGTTTTTGGCTTTTTTTTAACTTTAATCGCGAATAACTTTTGAAATAGAGCATGAAATCTGAAGTGAACCTGATGAGGTCGTGGAGGGGAAAAATGTGAGTAGGAATATGTAAAAATGTAAGCGTCAGTGCGTAGCGTTTTGAGGAAGATACAATGAATACACAGACAGACAGGCACACACCCACAAGATCAGACTTTTATAAGTATAGAGATGCATAGGTCAGCATGTCCAATAATTGTCTTTCAGCTTTTTCAAGCATTCTCTTTCAGTACAAATATCATGCTTGAGGACACAGGACTGGCACGTTGGCGCAGCGGTAGTCGCTGCTTTACAGCGCCAGAGACCAGGGTTCGATCCTGACTACGGGTGCAATCTGTATGGAGTTTGTATGTTCTCCCCGTGACCTGTATGGGTTTTCTCCGAGATCTCCGGTTTCCTCCCACACTCCAAAGACGTACAGGTTTGTTGGTTAATTGGCTTGGTATAATTGTAAAAATTGTCCCTAGTGTGTGTAGGATAGCGTTAGTGTGCGGAGATCGTTGGTCGGCACGGACTCGATGGCCTGTTTCCGCACTGTAGCTCTAAACTGGACTGCAGTGACAATTTAAAGAGGGGAAAGAAGGCTTTTTCATATCACCATGGTGGATCTACCCCTTTCAGACTCCATTAACAAACAAGGCTGTCAGTTTAGACACAAAAGTACATGAGTTTAGCACACAGACTGTTTTGCTTGAGCTTCAAACGCTCGTCAACTCCAACACCAAAAGGACTGGACAAGCTAGATGCAGGAAAAATGTTCCCAATGTTGGGCGAGTCCAGAACCAGGGGCCACAGTCTTAGAATAAAGGGGAGGTCATTTAAGACTGAGGTGAGAAAAAACGTTTTCACCCGGAGAGTTGTGAATTTATGGAATTCCCTGCCACAGAGGGCAGTGGAGGCCAAATCACTGGATGGATTTAAGAGAGAGTTAGATAGAGCTCTAGGGGCTAGTGGAGTCAAGGGATATGCGGAGAAGGCAGGCACGGGTTATTGATAGGGGACGATCAGCCATGATCACAATGAATGGCGGTGCTGGCTCGAAGGGCCGAATGGCCTCCTCCTGCACCTATTTTCTATGTTTCTATGATGCTCGATTTCACTGTTCAATGAAGATAACCATTCCTCAGAATAATTACTACCGTATAAATATAATGAACTAAAATACTTTGAGATGTTAAAGTTGTGCATGTTAGTGGACACAAAGTATCTACAACTCTTCACGTAAAAGTGTAACTTGTTTCAAAGACATCAAGATCAAAAAAGACAGTATGGTGGTGCAGTGGTAGAGTTGATGTCTTACAGCGCCAAAGACCGGGGCTCGATCCTGACTACGTGTGTTGTCTGTACAGAGTTTAAATGTTCTCCCCGTGACCTGCATAGGTTTTCTCCGGGATCTCCGGTTTCCCCTACACTTCAAAGGTATACAAATGATGGTATAAATGTAAAAAGGTAAATATTGTCCGTAGTGTGCGTAGGTTAGTGTTAGTGTGCGGGGATCGCTGGTCGGAGCTGACTCTGTGGGCCGAAGGGCCTGTTTCCGCACTGTATCTCTCTAAACTTTAATCAAAAAAAGAACTTTTACAAAACTTGCAAAGCTACATTGGGAAAATAGCATTTCAGATCCTTTTGATAAGGCACATGGATATATCAGGGAATGAGAGATATGAATCACGTACAGGCAGAGGAGAGTAGTTTAATTTAGCAACATGTTCAAAGTGAATAATGTGGACTGAAGGGCCTGTTCCTCTGCTCTACTGTTCCTATTTATCAGCCTTACAAAATGCTTAACCACTGTTATGTCAACAGAGAGCCAAATCCAATCTTGAATTTTTACAGCTCAATAAAAAGGCACAGACTGTGCTCTTGCACTTCATGAAAGCTGTCGGAGAAAGTAAGAATAAATTATGGGGCATAGGTGCACCTTGGCAATAAACATTTTATGTTCTGATCACGCCCAACAGCTATTCTATACCCATGAAACTATTCTATTGTATTAAAATCTGGCTGAAGCTTGTATTGAAACTATTTAGTGTTCGTGCTGGCAATGAATTGAATGGATTAGGGAAAACATGGACATCCAATGATGAAAGGAAGATAAGTAGAAATACATGCTGTGTGCCTTCTTAGATACTTGTTGGACCTGCCAGCTAACTTTTCTGTGGTTCATGCGCTAGAACACTGAGATCCCTCTGAATTTTACTCACTTGCAGTCTCTCTCCATTTCGATAATAATCCGGTTTTCAGTACAGAATTATTTTTATATATTGTTTATCACCTGAAGCGGCGGCATGGTAGTGTAGCAGTGTATTTGCTGCCCTAGAGCACCAGAGACACAGGTTTGATTCTGACTACGGGTGCTTGATTGTACCGAGTTTTTACATTCTCCCCATTCTCTGAAACCTCCAGTTTCTTCCCACTCCAAAGACATACAGGTTTGTAGGTTAATTGTCTTAGTATAATTGTAAATTGTCCCTAGTGTGTGTAGAATAGTGTTAATGTGCAGGGATCGCTGGTCGGTGCCCAAAGTGCCTGTTCCCGCGCTGTATCTCTAAACTAAACTGAAGAGTATGTTAGTGATATCCAGATGTTTGAATCTTTAAAATCCATAAATATACTTAAGTTTAATTCTTCAAATCTATCTAACCATGAAAACCTTTCGGCTTTAAAACAAGAAAAATAAAATCATTAAGTATTCTCAAACATTTGCACATTTGCAGAAACATAGAAAATAGGTGCAGGAATAGGCCATTTGGCCCTAGTAGCCATTCAATATGATCATGGCTGATCATCCAACTCAGTATCCTGTGCCTGCTTTCTCTCCATACCCCCTGATCCCTTTAGCCACAAGGGCCACATCTAACTCCCTCTTAAATATAGCCAATTAACTGGCCTCAACTACATTCTATGGCAGAGAATTCCAGAGATTCACCACTCCGTGTAAAAAATGTTTTTCTCATCTCAGTCCTAAAAGATTTCCCCTTT
The DNA here is from genome assembly GCF_010909765.2 of Amblyraja radiata. Classification (NCBI taxonomy): domain Eukaryota; kingdom Metazoa; phylum Chordata; class Chondrichthyes; order Rajiformes; family Rajidae; genus Amblyraja; species Amblyraja radiata. Next base: position 113,762,959 of record NC_045957.1, read on the forward strand.
ATCCTTAAACGGTGACCCCTTGTTCTGGGCTTCCCCAACATCGGGAACAATCTTTCTGCATCTAGCCTGTCCAACCCCTTAAGAATTTTGTAAGTTTCTACAAGATCCCCCCTCAATCTTCTAAATTCTAGCGAGAACGTCTGTTTTGTTGCATTCTAGCATCTAAAACATATCAGAATGTAATAGTCAAATATTCAGTCGATAGCTATAAGGCTGATAATGGATAATATTTCATTTGAAACATTCACTCTTGGTTTTTAACATTGATGTAAATCCTGCTGAACTTGGTGGAAATTGAACGCTGAAACTGCCATGCCATTGTGCCAAATTTTAATTCACATCAGTATTAGGGTTTCGGGATGAAATGTCAAATGTTCTTTCAAAAATAATATTTCAGAATGAATTACTGGTGGGTTACTTTTTATTTTACTTACTTAATTGAGTTTCTGAAGTGATCTTCGGCTGGGTTTTTTACAGTGCAACTGTTCAGCAGCCATAAATCTGCACTGGATGAGTTTTCTGCAAGTAGAGAGAAAAAGGAGCCTGTTAGAAAATCAGTTTAGTTCAGCTTAGTGTCAAGTGTACCGAGGTACAGTTAAAAAATGTTGTTGCGTGCTAACCAGTCATCGGAAAGACAATACATGATTACAATCGAGCTGTCGACAGTGTACAGACACATGATAAAGGGAATAACGTGAAGAGCGCTCAGTGCAAGATAAAGCCAGTAAAGTCCTATCAAAGGTGGTCTGGGGGTCTCCAATGAGATAAATAGTCATTTAGGACTGTTCTCTTGTTGTTGGTAGGCTGTTGCTGGGAAGAAACTGTCCCTGAATCTGGAGGTGGGCATTTTCACACTTTTCGTATTTGTATCCAACTAAGTTGGGGTGTTTCATTTAATTTAATGACAATTATTAAGAATTTTTGAACCTCCAGTCAAGTGGAAACAAGAGGGTTCTGAGAGGGGCGATCTTCTTCGAACCAGAGAGTGGCGAGTACCTGGAGTACAATGTGGGGAGAGTGGTGGAAGCAGAATCGCTGACACCATTTAAGGGATGGCGAGATGACCACTTGAATCATCTAGGCATTAAAGACTAGGGGCCAAGTGGTGGAGGATGGCATTAATACAGATGGGTGCCCACTAGTCAAAGAGGAATGTTGGGTTGAATGGCCTGTTTCCCTGTTATGTGACCTAATGACTCGAAGAGGAACGCAAGAAGTGTAAGATAGACACGAAACGCTGGAGTAACGCAGCAGGTCAGACAGCCTCTCTGGAGAAAATGGAGTAGGTAAAGTTTCGGGTTGAGACCCTTTTTCAGTCCGAGAGTCAGGGGAGAGGGAAAGTAGAGGTATGGAAAGGTACAGCACAGATCAGACCTGGCACCGATGACTAAAGGGCCAGCAATGGTCCATTGTTGGGCGTGGAGATGATGATAACCAGCAGGCCAACTAAGGTGGTGGATGGACAGAGAGAGAGAAGAGGCAAGGGTTACTTGAAATTAGAGAAATTATACACCATAATGCAGGGTTGTAAGCTGCTCAAGCGAGTTATATGTGCTGTTCCTCCAATTTGTGTGTGGCCTCATACTGACAGTGGAGGAGGCTCAGGACAGAAAGGTCTGTATGGGAATGGGAAAGGGGAGTTAAGTGTTAAAATGCTTGGCACCCGTTACAGAAGTGTAAGAGCAGTTAGGAAATGATTAGAAAATAAACAAAATGAAACATTCGTGTTATCAGCCCTTTAGGTTAGGCAGCATCTTAGTGCAGTAGTTTGTGTTGCTGCTTCACATATACCTAGATTCAATATTTAATCTCAGGTACTGTCTGTGTATAATATGTGTCTCCTCTGTGACTACATGGGTTTCCCCAAATGCTAAAACCTACCTCCCACATCATAAAGACATACGGGTAGATTAATTTACTGTTGTAAACTGCCCCTCAGGTTAGTGGCAAAAAAAACTCAAGGGAGAATTCATGAGAATGTGTGTGATAGGATAAGTTACACAGGTGCAGGAAAATAAAGAGATGTGTGGCACTGATGAGATTGTTCCTCGTGTTTAAAAAGAACTGCAGATGCTGGAAAAATCGAAGGTAGACAAAAATGCTGGAGAAACTCAGCGGGTGAGGCAGCATCTGGAGCGAAGGAATAGGCGATGTCTCGGGTCGAGACCCTCTTACTGTGATGCAAGCTTAACAGAAGACACTGTACATGCAAAATAAATACAAACTATTCAATCGTGCAGCAAAGTCCCCTAATTAAACAGTTTATAATATAAATCAGCAAATGAAATTATTTTGCCCCATGGCAAGCAACGCAAATCAAAATGCGTAGGAAGGAATTGCCAATGCTTGTTTACACCAAAATGCTGGAGCAACTCAGTGGGTCTCGACCCAAAACGTCACCCATTCCTCCTCTCGAGATGCTGCCTGTCCTGCTGAGTCACTCCAGCATTTTGTGTCTAGCATCGACACAAATTAAAGATGAGCGAGCAGCCAGAATTAGACAACGGTTAAGATCCAGGAGACTTATTAGACTGGAGGATGTAACAGTGATGGGGATGAATGAGGGTATGGAGATATGTGAAAATGATGGGAGTTTTAAAATAGAGGTGTTGTTGGTGATGCCAGTGGAGCAGCAAGAACTGAGGTGACAGATGAGCAGCGGATGGGTTAGTTGAACTTAATCGTACCCTTTGAATGAATAATAGTTTCATAATAAATAGAATGTAAGTCCTGACATGGGGAATAGATAACTGAGGCTACACTATGTACAGTAAAACTCTAATAATCTGGCGCGCTCAGGACTTTGTTGGCCAGACAGATTTTCAGAACACTTTGATATTATGATAATTAATAGCTCACCAAACTTTCAAGTCTGAAAAAGGGTCGCTCCACAGATGCTGCCTGACCCACTGAGTTCACCCAGCACTTTGCATTTTACTTAAGATTCTATCGTTTGGAGTTCCTTATGTCTACATTCAAATTTTATTTTTTTTAAGTGATGCATGTTAGTTTAGTTTAGTTTAAAGATACAGTGTGAAAACAGATCCTTCGGCTCACTGAGTCGGCGCTGACCAATAGTGCCTGGTCCTACAGGCTAGTGACAATTTACAGAAGCCAATTAACCTACAAACCTGTACGGCATCGGAGTGTGGGAGGAATCCGGAGCACCCGGATAAAACCCATGCGAACACAGGGAAAATGTACAAACTCTGTTTGCGCCCATAATACATATGGCAGCACCTGCAGTCAGGATCGAACCTGGGTCTCTGACGCCGTGAGGCTGCGACTCTGCCGCTACACCACTGTGCTCCCCTTGCATTGGTACAATACATTTCACAGTGAGGATAGCCACAAAATGCTAGAGTAACTCAGCGGGACAGGCAGCATCTCTGGAGAGAACGAATGGGTGACGTTTAAGGTCGAGACCCTTGTTCAGACTTCGGTATCGATACGAAACGTCACCCGTTCCTTCTCTCCAGAGATGCTGCCTGTCCCGCTGAGTTACTCCAGCATTTTTTGACTATCTTCGATTTAAACCTGCATCTGCAGTTCCATCCTACACATCTTCTAGTGAGCAGATTTGAAGGGTGTGCAAAAATGGGTCTCGCAGGAGCTTAAAAGCAGTGTGGGAAGCAGGACACTGAAGACTTTAATGGGAGCATGGGCAACGTTATCCAGTGAACAAGACGCCAAACCAGTGGAATTTCAAATTTAAAATGCAGTAGGTTATCAGAATTTTACTGTACTCAGTTCCCATAGCAAAATGGAGGCCTGTTGTTTGCACAGCATTTTATTCTTTTGTAACGAATACTTTATAAATACAGAATCTAGCAAGTATGACCGATATGGAAAACCTGCCTTTCAGTCAACAGCCTACCAATCAGTTGTTTAACACCAGGCGTTTCAGTCAAGGATCATGTAAATAATAAGCAAAAAGAGAGAGTAATAATGTGCCAGCAATACATGATATTCAAATCATTTGTAAACAGTCCACATAAAATAGTTACTAAGAAACTAAGAAATCAACAAGTGATTTCATCCACAGTGAACATTATTGATAGAATAAGTTAGATAATTTGAAACAACAATTAATCTTCCTCATGGCATCTTTCTGCGTGTCCTCATTTGCCACCACTAAATATCATATTTTTCAATGGATTTCACATCCTCCTGCCAATTCTTCCACCAGACTAATTAACTTATTCTCATGCTGATACAACCAGCCTCCACTCTTTTCACAGCTGCCCAATTCATATGTTCAGTAAATTAATGTACTGAATCAGATCGAAATTCGAAAATATTAGAATATTGAAGATAGGGTCCCTTACCAAGAGATACAGGTGAATTTATAATGGAAAACAAGGAAATGGCAGAACAGTTAAATGAGTACTTGCATTCTGTTTTCACTAAGAAAGACACAAACAATCTCCCGGAAATACTAGGGGACCCAGGATCTAGTGGGAGAGAGTAACTGAAGGGAATCCACATTAGTGAACCTCATCTATTGCATCCGGTGCTCTTGGTGTCAACTGCTCTACATCGGTGAGACCAGGCGCATGCTTGGCGATCGCTTCGCCCAACACCTCTGCACAGTTCGCATTAACCAACCTGATCTCCTGGTGGCTCGGCACTTGAACTCCCCCTCCCATTCCGAATCCGACCTTTCTGCCCTGGGCCTCCTCCATGGCCAGAGTGAGTCCCACTGCAAATTGGAGGAACAGCACCTCATATTTCGCTTGGGTAGTTTGCACCCCAGCGGTATGAACATTGACTTCTCCAATTTCAGGTAGTCCTTGCTTAAGGGGTTGGACAGGCTAGATGCAGGAAGATTGATTCTGATGTTGGGGTAGTCCAGAACAAGGGGTCACAGTTTAAGGATAAGGGGGAAATCTTTTAGGACCGAGATGAGAAAAACATTTTTCACACAGAGAGTGGTGAGTCTGTGGAATTCTCTGCCACAGAAAGTAGTTGAGGCCAGTTTTAAGAGGGAGTTAGATGTGGTCCTTGAGGGATCAGGGGGTATGGAGAAAAGGCAGGTGCAGGATACTGAGTTGGATGATCAGCCATGATCATATTGAATGGTGATGCAGGCTCGAAGGGTCGAATGGCCTACTCCTGCACCTATTTTCTATGTTTCTCCATCCTTCCCCTCCCCAGCTCTCCCACAGCCCACTGTCTCCACCTCTTCCTTTCTTCTTCCCGCCCACCCCCCCCACCCCCGATGGGATCGGATCTTGACCCGAAACGTCACCTATTCCTTCGCTCCATAGATGCTGCCTCACCTGCTGAGTTTCTCTAGCATTTTTGTGTACCTTCGATTTTCCAGCATCTGCAGTTCCTTCTTAAACATTCTGTGTCTATGTTTAGTACAGACTTTTAGACCAAAGGGCCTGTTTTTGTGCTATAAAGTTCTGTTAGAGATAACTGGTATTGTATAGATCAGTTTAGTTTAGAGACACAGCGTGGAAACAGGCCCTTCAGCCCAACGAGCCGATGCCGATCAGCAATCCCGTACATCAACATTATCCTACACACTAGGGACAATTTACAATTTTTACCAAAGCCAATTAACCTGCAAACCTTTACGTCTATGGAATGTGGAAGGAAACTGGACATCCTGGAGAAAACCACGCAGGTCACATGGAGAATGTGCAAACTCTGCACAAACTGCACCCGTAGTCAGGATCGAACCTGGGTCTCTGGGGCTGTAAGGCAACAACTCCACCGCTACGCCACCATACCTATTTATGGTGAAGGAGGATTGGACCACAATCCGATTGAGGTATTCCCTGCTAGAGAGAGCCCCACCTTTGTGCCGGTCACTGAAATGGAGGAATACTCAGCCTGGACCTGAAAACAGGCCATTCATCCTCTCCCTGGTGAAGTGTCCAGTGCACTGTCAATAATAGATCATTAAGATTGGGGACAAGTAAATTCCTATTATGATTTTAATAATATTATCACCTTTTCCACAGATGCTGACTGACATGCTGAGCATTTCCAGCATTTTCTATTTTTATTGTGACTTTCCTGCATCTGCAGATTTTTTTATTTTCACTTATCCTGTCTATATTTCCCCAAAACATCTCCACATTCTCCTCCTTACCAGCACTACCACTTGACTTGGCACCATCTGAAAACTTGGATGGATTACATTTTGGAAAATGTCATCCCAATCGCTGATCTAAACCGCAGGGGTCCCAACATCAATCCCAGCCTCACACCACTAGTCTCAGCCTCCCAACCTGAAAATGCCCTTTTTATTCTTCTGTTTTGTGTCCATTTATCAACAGTTAAGTCCACAGTCAAGTGTATTGTCGTACATTAGCAATTTCTGGATTTCATAAGCGGAGTGATATGCGGCAAACGAGGGTAGGTGGGACTAGTATAGCGGGGACATGTTGGCCGGTGTGGGCAAAGTGTGCCGAATTGCCTGTTTCCGAATTTGCCGTATGACTCTATAACTCTGAAACACAAGCTATTGAATTAATCCGAAAACTAAAAAGGACTGGAAGAATTGACTACTGATTCAGCAGGTGGCGCCGAACAATGGCTGCCTCTGCCAACGTTCTGTCTCGTCTTTTTCTGCTTGGTTGTTTTTATTCTGTTGTTCAATGTATGTTTAGTGTACCTTTAGTTTTTTATTATTGGGGGGGGGGGGAGACTTTTTTAATCTCTTTCCTCGACGGAGATGCAACTTTTTTTCATATCGTTTCTCAGTCCGCACTGCAGCCTAACATCATGGAGCTGGCGGCCTCTAGCTGTGAATCTACCTCAGCAGCTCCAACCGCGGGCGCCTGAAGACTTGTGTCCTCAGGAGCTCCAAGTTGCAGGAGCTTCGACCGCCCCAACGCTGGGAGCTTCGATCACCGGCTACGGGAGCTTCGATCGCCCTGACTGCAGATGGTTCGAATGCCCCGACCGCGGGAGAAAAGGAGGAAAGAAGATAATACGTTATTGCCTTCCATCACAGTGGGGAATGTGGTGGAGCCGCTGTGGTGGATGTTTATATTAATTTTTATGTAGTTGTGTGTCTTGTTGCTTTTTTTGGTATGACTGTATGACAAATTCAAATTCTTTGTACATTGCAAAACATACTTGGCTAATAAATTTATTACGATTACGATTTCAACAGCTGGCCCCGGCATTCCCTTTCTCTCTATCCCTACCCCACCCAAGTCGCACCAGCTTCTCGTTTTCAACCAACAGCTAACATTGGCCTGTTTCCTTTATCATCGTTACTTTTTTGCATATCTTTCATTAATTTTTCTTTATCTCTCCACATCATCGTCTATATCTCTTGTTTCCCTTATCCCTAACCAGTCTGAAGAAACGTCACCCATTCCTTCTCTCCAGAGATGCTGCCTGTCCCACTGAGTTACTCCAGCATTCTGTGTCTCTCTTCAGTTTAAACCATCCTTCCTACACATTATTTCATCAGCAATGAACATGGACATTGGTATGACCATGGGGCATTAAAGTTGAATATGATTAACTGCAATCAATACAAAACAGTCCTGACTGATCTTGAAAAGACCTTGAAGCCTTTAGAAATGTGACCAGTGAAATAATATTGACAAATCAAGGAAAAAATTATGTTCCACATTTCTCCAAATGGCATTCGCTTTTTACATATTTGGAGACATGCCCGGAAATTAATGTTTTATTTTTACCCTGTCCATGGTTAAGATGAAAGTAAAACATAAATATTTTGACAAATATTTAGAGAAGCCCTAAAGCAAAATATTGCAGATGCTGGAAATTAGATATTAAAAACATTCAAAGGATCAAACGCTAACTATGAACAAAGCATCTAACAACGACCTTTCATCAGAGCTATTGGACTATCTGGCCATCAATATTTATACCCAAAATATTTGTTCATCTTATTAAGCCATTAGTTTATACTAATCATCACAAGTAGTGGGCAATGTACAACAAGATTCAAACTTTGTAACACAAAGTGTGTATGAAAAAACTACAGATGCTGGTTTACATCGAATATAGGCACGAAAAGCAGGAATAACTCTGCGGGTCAGGTAGATAAAAGGAATTGGTGACGTTTTGGGTCGAGACCCTTCTTCAGACTGAGAGTCAGGGAAGAGGGAACGAGATATACAAAAGGACCATAGAACAAATTAATGAAATATATGCAAAAAGACAGTTCAAAGCCAGCAACAATGATCAAGGAAAGGTGGAGCCCACAATGGTTCATTGTGGGTGACAAGTTATACATACAGTGAAAACTTAGCAGGACATAAAAACATAGGAGGAGGCCACTCTTCATCAATCTTTATTATAGTCACCTTGCTATAGTAAATGTAGTCAGCCCAAGACTTGTCCAAGACACGTTGCCCACTAATCTTACTATTACGGTGGATCTCTTTGATTTTTCTCTCAACTTGAGAGAAACACCTGGCCACTGCTTTGCATATGAACAATCGAATAGCTGAGTGGGAACTTGTGAGATTATGCTTGTTGGCTAAAGCTTTTTTAAGTGCAATAGAGCCAACACCTTGTGCTATCCGGCTGTAATGCAACATGGAAACAAAATTTGGATAAAAGACTTGAAAAAGCAGCCCTAGTTCAAAGCTCACAAAGTGAGTAATAATTAGCCAGATAAGTGTGGACCTGTCAGCTCAGAATTCAGTCTGCCTTTTCAAATACTTCCTTCGATTTTTGTTCGTAAACAATATTATTACAGTATACCGATCCGAGAAGCTTCATCATTATTTAAACTTTAGACTTATCCTTGACATATCTTTTAAAACATTTGCAGATCTTCAAGTTTGAGTCATATTATATTTGGAGGCATATGATTTTTTTAAAAACCTGTAGCTATATATATTTTTTGTCCTAAGGGACTGTAACCAATAAAGTACTTCTAAATGTGTAGGAAGGAACTGCAGATGCTGGTTTAAACCAAAGATAGACACAAAATGCTGGAATAATTCAGCGGGCAGGCAGCATCTCTGGAGAGAAGGAATGGGTGATGTTTCAGGTCGAGACCCTTCTTCAGTACTCCTAAACTATGATTATGAATATGTCGACAAAGATTAGTTCAGAGATACAGCGTGTAAACAGGCCCTTCGACCCACCAAGTTCATGCCAACCAACGCTCACCTATACATTAGTTCTGCGTTATCCCAGTTTTGCATCCTACAGGACAAATTACAAAAGCCAATTAACCTACAAACCTGAAGATAGACCCATTACTTCTATCCAGAGATGCTGCCTGACCTGCTGAGTTACTCCAGCATTTTGTGTCTATCTTCAGTGTACACCAGCATCTGCAGTTGCTTCCTACACAACCAGAGAACAAGGAGAAAACCCACATGGTCACAGGGGAGAATGCACAACATTTGTATGGACAGCAAAAACCCTGGATTGTACCCAGGTCTCTGGCGCTGTAAGGCAGCAACTCTACCACTGCACCACTGTGCCACGCCAAACCAAACACAGCACAGAAAGGTCCAAGCAGCACATAAATTGTCAGTTAATTTATGTTGATGGAGTTCATCCAACGATATCCACTTTGGTAGCAAAAACAGGAAGGCAGATTACTATCTAAATGGTGTCAAGTTGGGAAAAGGGGAAGTACAACGGGATCTGGGGGTCCTTGTACATCAGTCTATGAAAGTAAGCATGCAGGTACAGCAGGCAGTGAAGAAAGCGAATGGCATGTTGGCCTTTATAACAAGAGGAATCAAATATCGGAGCAAAGAGGTCCTTCTGCAGTTGTACAGAGCCCTAGTGAGACCATACCTGGAGCTATTGAGGGAGTGCAGCGTAGGTTTACAAGGTTAATTCCTGGGATGGCGGGACTGTCATATGCTGAGAGAATGGAGCAGCTGGGCTTGTACACTCTGGAGTTTAGAAGGATGAGAGGATATCTCATTGAAGCATATAAGATTGTTAAGGGCTTGGACACACTAGAGGCAGGAAACATGTTCATGATGTTGGGGGGAGTCCAGAACCAGGGGCCACAGTTTAAGAATAAGGGGTAAGCCATTTAGAACGGAGACGAGGAAACACTTTTTCTCACAGAGAGTGGTGAGTCTGTGGAATTCTCTGCCTCAGAGGGCGGTGGAGGCAGGTTCTCTGGATGCTTTCAAGAGAGAGCTAGATAGGGTTCTTAAAAATAGCGGTCAGGGGATATGGGGAGAAGGCAGGAATGGGGGCGGTGGTACTGATTGGGGATGATCAGCCATGATCACATTGAATGGCGGTGCTGGCTCGAAGGGCCAAATGGCCTACTCCTGCACCTATTGTCTATTGTCCATTGATAAATGTTGCTTGGATTATGGGCAAAAACTCTTCAAATAATTGTCAGAGCTTCTCTATCCAACTAAACAGATATACGGGTTTCAGATCAACAAGTACTGATAGTACAATATATATGCTTAGAACAAGTACAATATGCTTCAGATAATGAAATGAAATATTAGTTCAATCTTTGTCCTCAATTCCAAATACTGGGACAGAATCATATTTACTTTGCTTCATAATTCAGTATGAAGTATGAACTGGACAGAAAGCAATGGCAATGCATAGAAGAAGAGCATTGATACGGAATGAATGGTGATAATCTATAACTTCATTAGTTCTAGGAGCAGAGTTTGGTCATTCGGCCCATCAAGTCCAGAGGGCTCGAAATTAGCGGTTGCCCGGTTGCCAATGGCAACCCACAGCCCTGGACAACATAAAAGCCATGCCATTTTGCCCGGCTTGGCAAGCACCTATCGCTTAATTCTAAGCGGGCCCCCTCTCTATCTTTCTGTCTCTCTCTGTCACTCTCTGTTGGGAGATCTGGCTGCCATTGCTGTCCACTCGCCGTGACTGCTGAAAACCAACGCAGAATCACTCCCTGAAGCTGGAGTAACTCCCTGGAGTAACTCTTGCTTCTTGGTTTCTTGATCCTCCAAAAATATTCAAAAAGGAATCTAAACAGAATTTAAACACCACCACCAAACTCTGAAAAATAACAGCCTATTGCATTTTATCTGTTTATTTATTGTGCATATAAATATGGTCTATGGACACAGTGAACTTTTATCTCCTGTTCTGTATTATGTTTACATATTCTGTTGTGCTGCAGCAAGCAAGAATTCCATTGTCCTATCTGGGACACATGACAATAAAACTCTCTTGACTCTTGACTTGGACTTAAACAAAAAAGGGTTCTTGGGGGAAAAAAGAACTACCTTACATTTAATTGCTTCTGGTTGGGTACCTATAGTAGGGTGAAGACTATTCCATGCTTTAATTGTGCGGCGGAACTCCATGGAGCAGCCAGCATCTCTGGATAGAAGAAATTGGGAGACATTTCGGGTAGAGACCCTTCTTTAGATTTCCTCTGGTTTTAGTGTTTTAGTTTAATTTAAACATACAGAGTGGAAACAGGCCCTTCGGCCCACCGAGTCTACACTGACCACCGATCACCCATACACTAGTTCTATCCCACACATTAGCGACGTAAGTCAAGAGTCAAGAGTGTTTTATTCTCTCAGTCCCCAATGAAATCCTTACTTGCAGCAGCACAACAGAATATGTAAACATAGTACTCTGTAAACAATGTTATAAACGAGAAAACAAAACAGTGTATATTTATATATGAATATATAACTATACACACACACACACACACACAATTTCCCTCCTGGGATTAATAAAATTCTATCGTATAATATCGTGTGTGTAGGAAAGAACTGCTGATGCTGGTTTAAACTGTAGACACAAAAAGCTGGAGTAACTCAACAGGTCAGACAGAATCTCTGGACAAAAGGAAAATATTACGTTTTGGGTTGGGCCTGAAAAAGGTTCCTGCACACCTTTGGAATGTGGAAGGAAACAAAAGCACCTGGAGAAAACACATGCGATCAAAGGGAAAGGGAGCAAACTCCATACAGACAGCACTCATATTCAGGATTAATTCCGGGTCTCTGGCAATTTTAGGCAGCAACTTTATGGCCAATGCACTGTCCCATAGTCTTGAACTGAATTAAAATATACAGTAGCTGTAAAGGAGGACATAGCATCACTTAGAGATTTAAGACTGGAAATGGATATTTTGTGTGTTGGAAAATAAAATATAGTGGCACAGCTGGTGGACTTGCTGCCTCACACGCCAGAGATCTGTGTTCGATCCTGTCCACGGGCACTGTCTGTGTTGAATTTGCACATTCTCCCTGCAAGCATGTAGGTTTCCTCACACATCCCAAAGATGCATTGGCTTTGTAGGTTAACTTGTCTCTGTAAAATGTGTAGGGAGTGGGTGAGGAAAGTGGAATAACAGAACTTATGTGAATGGGGAGACAAAAATGCTGGAGAAACTCAGCGGGTGAGGCAGCATCTATGAAGCAAAGAAAATAGGCGAAGTTTTGGGTCGAGACCCTTCTTCAAACTGATGTGAGGGTGCAGGAGGTGGGAAGATGAAAGGAAGAGGCGGAGACAGTGGGCTGAGGGAGAGCTGGGAAGCGGAAGAAAAAGCAGAGACTACCTGAAATTGGAGGTCAATTTTCATACCGCTGGGGTGTAAACTGCCCAAGCAAAATATGAGGTGCTGCTCCTCCAATATACGGTGGGCCTCACTCTGGCCATGGAGGAGGCCCAGAACAGAAAAGTCGGATTCGGAATGGGAGGGGGAGTTGAAGTGCTGAGCCACTGGGAGATCAGGTTGGTTATTGCGAACCGAGTGGAGGTATTGGGCAAAGCGATCGCCAAGCCTATGCTTGGTCTCACCGATGTAGAGCAGATGACACCTAGAGCAGCGGATGCAATAGATGAGGTTGGAGGAGGTGCACGTGAACCTCTGCCGCATCTGGAAAGACGGCTTGGGTCCTTGAATGGAGTGAAGGGGGGAGGTAAAGTGACAAGTGTAGCACTTCCTGCAAGGGAAAGTGCCAGGAGAGGGGGTGGTTTGGGTGGGAAGGGACAAATTGACCAGGGAGTTACGGAAGGAGCGGTCTCTGCGGAAAGCTGACAGGGGAGGAGATGGGAACATGTGGCCAGTGGTGGGATCCCGTTGGTAGACAAAGATGGAGAAAATCAGCGGGTGAGGCAGCATCTATGGAGCGAAGGAATAGGCAACGTTTCGGGTCGAGACCCTTCTTCAACCCTAATGTCGGAGGGGGTGGGAAAAGAAAGGATGAGGCGGAGACAGTAGGCTGTGGGAGAGCTGGGAATGGGAGGGGAATGGAGGGAGAAAGCAAGGACTACCTGAAATTGGTGAAGTCAATGTTCATACCGCTGAGGTGTAAACTACCCAAGCAAAATATGAGGTGCTGTTCCTCCAATATGCGGTGGGCCTCACTCTGGCCATGGAGGAGGCCCAGGACAGAAAGGTCGGATCGGAATGGGAGGGGGAGTTGAAGTGCTGAGCCACCGGGAGATCAGGTTGGTTATTGCGAACTGAGTGTAGGTGTTGTGCGAAGCGATCGCCAAGCCTGCACTTGGTCTCACTGAGGTTGATCATCCATACGCTGAATAATCCAACCAGAATTTTGTTTGGAAGTGGAAAGAAATAATAGAAATTGCATTCATTGCAACATGTAGAAGGAGATGAGATACTGTATTATTTTGCTGCATGACTTTGTGGTATATATCATGTCTTGATTGGTGAATATGTTTAGTTTGTGACTTTATTTGAAGCAGAAATAATATATGAATGCTTCGTTGACCATAATTCCGACTGGTAACTCCACACTTCGTCCGAGCACATTATCGCACACGTCATGCAAGCCATCTTAAATGACCACCTAAACTGTCATTTGGCAACCTAAAAAGCTGCCTAGGTTGCCCGGCTGGCAACAGGGAAAAAAGTTAAGAGAGAGCCCTGCTCCACCATTCAAATCGTGGCTGATCTATCTTTCCCTCGCATCCCCATTCTCCTGCCTTCTCTCCATAACCCCTGACACCTTTATAATGATGATTCTTTAATAATGATTGCAAAGCAGACAGGATTCATTGTCAATGCTGTTCTTACAGCAACTGATGTTGTCTCCACATGACCAGTTGCATGTGGAAATTCAGGACTGCTGTTACCCTGCTCCGATGCATTCTAAGATAAACACAGCATGCAGGAGTGATTCAATGGGACAGGCAGCATCTCTGGGCTCTCTCTGGGCGATACATTCTAATTCTGTCTTCGAAACAGCTGCTTATAAATGCGCCTCTCCTTCATTCACAGCAATATTCTGGAAAAATTAATCTGCATTCACCAGGAGAAATTACAGAAGTCTCTGTTTTCTCTGCTGCCTTGAAAATCCTACTTTCTGATCAAGTTGCGCCCTTCTCAAAGTTCTTAAACATAACAGTTTTAACAGTTGATTAATTTTTAAGGCATTGAAAATATACTTTGGTTTACCCGCCATTCCATTAGTTCAAGCAAGTCTTGCAGCAGAGAAAAAGGCCCATCGGTCGAGCACGTTCCTGATTCCAAACACTCTTGAGATAAAAACATATTTCCTTAGATCCCCTCTTACCCAAACCCAAGCCTCTCTAGCTTTGGCCATCTCTGCTCCCAGGGAAAACCTTCCTGCTATCCAACTTATCTGTTGCCTTCACAAATTAGAATACTTCTAACCGCCCCTCCCCCCTCACATTAGACTCTTCAACTGAGGAAAACAAGTCTATCCAGCCAACATCCTGATGAATCTTTCCTGCACCCTCTTCTGTGCAATCATGTGGCATATAATATTAAGCAGCATATAATCAGAATGCATAACAGAACGGTTTTGGTACAGCTCCATCCAAGACCAAAATAAATTGCAGCGAATTGTGGACGTAGCCCAGACAATCACAACCAACCTGCCTTCCATTGACTCCATTTATACCTCACCCTGCCTCGGCAAGGCCAGCGGCATAATCAAGGACGAGTCGCGCTCTGCCCGCTCCCTCTTCTCCCCTCACCCATCGGCAAAAGGTAAAGAAGTGTGAAAACGCACACCTCCAGATTCAGGGACAGCTTCTTCTCAGCTGTTATCAGGCAACTGAACCATCCTAACACAACTAGAGAGCGGTCCTAAACTACTATCGACCTCATTGGTGACCCTTGGACTATCTTTGATTGGACTTTACTGGGCTTTATCTTGCACTAAACGTTATTCACATTATTCTCTTACTGTAGCGGCTCTTCTGAAGTTTCTTCCCAGCTGTTATCAGGCAACTGAACCATTCTATCAACAACTAGAGAGCGGCCCTGAGCTACTATCTTCCTTGTTAGAGACCCTTGGACTACCCTTAATAGGACTTTACTGGACTTTATCTTTCACTAAACATTATTCCCTTTATCATGTACTGTGGATGGCTCAATTGTAATCATGCATTGCCTTGCCGCTGACTGGTTGGCATAAAACAAAAGCTTTCCATTGTACCTCAGTACACGTGACAATAAACTAAACTCAATACTGCAAAGGTGAATTCTGTGGACTTATTGACTGCGGACCACCTGAATTCTATGCGTGGTTTAAACGAGACAGCAACATATACATAGAGCATACGCTATTCTTCCATATAGAATTAACCCCTCCTTCATTTCCACCTTACTGCCTGGGTCAAGTCTCATAATCTATATTCATGGAACTCGATTTACCAAGTATCAGGATAGAACTTTTAATAAAATTGAAGACAATGAAAGCAGAGAAGTGTAGCTAATGGAGAGAAGCAGGGAGTAGTGAAGAATGATTGTGGCTGGAAGCACAGTGACACACTCCTGGAAACAGTCAATATGACCAGCACTGCTCTTTTTTCCAATATATTTTCAAATAGCTGTAATGGTTAAACTTATCAAACAGCACAAAGCTCTGGCATACATTAGCTAGCAAGGGGATAATTTGTTATAGATATGGGCAGGGAAATGGCAGATAAGTTTAATGTAAGCAAATTTCAGGTATTGCACTTAAGGAAGCCAAATGTTTGTTTAGTTTAAAACAGGCCCTTCGGCCCACCGAGTCCGCATCAACCTACACATTAACACACTAGGGACGATTTTACATTTATACCAAGCCAATTAACCTACAAACCTGTACGTCTTTGGAATGTAGGAGGAAACCGAAGATCTCGGAGCAAATCCACGCAGGTCATGTGGTAAACATACAAACTCCGTACAGACAAGCAACCGGTGTCAGGATCGAACCCGAGACTCTGACGCAGTAAGGTAACAACTCTACCGCTGCGCTACTGTGCCGTCCGCAATAGGGAAAGTATGCAGTTCATCGAAAGACCCTGAACAGCTTTTTGTACAGTGTGGAATTTGATGTCCAAGTCCATAAGAGTCAGGAATTCATGTTGCAGCTTTATAAATATTCAGTTAGGCTGCATTTGGAGTATTGTGTGCAGCTCTAGGTTCTACCATTACAGGAAAGACGTGGAGGGGATGCAGAAATGGTTCACCACAATGATGCCTGGATTAGAATGTATTAGCAATAAGAAGAGTTTGGACAAACTTGGGCTGTTTTCTCTGGATCATCGGAGTATGAGGGAAGACCTACAGTTGCACCATTGCAAGTAACTTTTGGGTTATATCACAGCTTGGTTTGGGAACAGCTCTGCCCAAGACCGTGAGGAATTGCGGAGAATCCATTCCACAGTTCTGATTTCTCCACCATCTACATTTTATGCTGCCTCAAAAAAGCAGCCAACATAATTAAAGACTTG
Source organism: Amblyraja radiata (assembly GCF_010909765.2). Classification (NCBI taxonomy): domain Eukaryota; kingdom Metazoa; phylum Chordata; class Chondrichthyes; order Rajiformes; family Rajidae; genus Amblyraja; species Amblyraja radiata. The sequence continues at coordinate 113,779,615 of NC_045957.1, forward strand.
TCCCACTCCCACTCCAGTCATTCCCCCTTCTCTGTTTTACCAGACCAAGAGATGACAGCCTCCGAGAGTAGTCGAACTGTACCAGAATGGACCACCTAAACCACCGGGGGGGGGGGGGGGGGGGGGGCCAAGATACCGGCTTGCAAAGTCAGCCTCAGAAGTCGGCTTCGGCAACAGATCTGCCAGCTTCGTCCTGGTGGAGTTCCAGAGCCCCTGCCGCAGAGGGCAAATTTTACCCGCCGATTGGCCACAGAAGTCGGCTATGGGAATGGAACTGCCGGTTCTGGCATTGCCAGAGTTCAACCCGCCGATCAGCCGTGGAAGAATCGATGAGGTGGAGATCGGCCGCATCACCCGGCCTAGGCACCACATCCACGGGGATTTCATGTGTGCTCTCGCTATTTTGTCCAGATTAAAGGAGGAGTCGGACCACCAATTGCCGGAAAACTTGTGGTGGACCTGGGCTTGAGTTTGACTTGATTGTATTATGTATCATATTACCTGATGTGATTGGATACTACACAAAAGCAAAGCTTTTCACTGTACCTCCATGACAGTAATAAACCTAAACATAAACATGACAGATGTTTACAAAATTATGAGAGGCAGTCTGAACCTTTTCCCAGGGTGGAAATGTTAAAAACTAAAGGGCATAGCTTTAAGGTGAGAGGAGGAAAATATAAAGGAGATACGTGAGGCAATTTTCTTTTTTCACAAGAGTGGTGGGTGCCTGGATACACAGGGAATGAATCTCATGTAGGATTAGCTTAATTTGGCACCATGTTGGACACAGACATCGTGGGCCAAAGGGCCGGTTCCTGTGCTGCACTGTTCTATCTTTCGATGTTTCATAACAAAAGAACAATTGGGTTACCAAAATGCCTGGTAGATGAAGAAGGGTCTCGACCCAAAACGTCACCCATTCCTTCTCTCCAGAGATGCTGCCTGTCCCGCTGAGTTAATCCAACATTTTGTGTCTAGACTGGTAGATGAAACTAGATCAATTAGAATCAAAATATCCAATATAAAAATGGTGTAATTTTAAAGTGCAGGAACAAAGATTATGTCTGCACACAAATGCTTGAAATAGCATGATTTTTTAATAATCTTCACAATATGCGTATAAGATTCTTGGCTTTATTAATACTACAAAATCAAAGAAGTTATGCTAAACATTTATGGCTAGACCTCAGCTAGACTACTGCTCAATACTGCATGCCAAACTTTGGGCAGGTTGTCAAGGACACAGAGAGGATGCAGACGGGGATTTACCAGAGCAAAATGAGGAATTTAATTGCATCAGGAGACAAGCTCATTGTTTTCCTTGTAGCAGAAGATCTGATAGAAAAGTTCAAAATTAAAGGATTTGTGATAGCATCTGTTTTCGGTAGCGGAAGGGTCGGCAATCTGATGAAACTAATTTAAGGTTATTAGCAAAAGCTCAAAAGTTCGCAAGTTCATAAGTTCATAAGTTCTAGGAGCAGAATTAGGCCATTCAGCCCATCAAGTCTGCTCCGCCATTCAATCATTCTATCTTTCTCTCTCAACCCCATTCATCTGCCTTTGCCCCATAACCCCCGACACCCGTACTAATCAAAAGATCTGGAGAAACAATTAGAAAATGTCTTCCCCCTATAATTACTGCCATCTGTCATGCACTGCTGAAAAGGATAATGGGAGCAGATTGAATAACATCAAAATGTAAATTGGATTATTGTTTGAAATAAAAGCAATCATAGAGCCATGGGGAAAAAAAGCAGGGAACTGGGACTGAATTAACAGATCTACAAAGCAGACAGTAAAGGAAGAGACAGCCAAGTGGTCTCATTCTTTGCTGGATTCATTCATGGATTAGCAAGGGGAAGTGCAGGAAAATCCAAAATAATTTTAAGCATCAAAGAAACTACATAGTTTCCCCTTTTAACATAGCCTTTTAACATAGTGTCTATACACTGTGCAGAGTAGATTTGAATTGAATTCAAATATTGGAATAATTGTTTCCTCTCTGACATAATGTCCTTGGAAGAAATGCAACAAGACAGTTTTAAATCAATTCCAAGAAACTGTGCATCATCAAGTTATTCCTTGGAGCGCAGAAGGATGAGGGGTGATCTAAACGATGTGTACAAAGTCATGAGATGAATAGATCTTGTAAACGCACAGAGTAGGGGAATCGAGAACCTGAGGACATAGGTTTAAGGTGAGGGGGGGAAGATTTAATGGGAACCTAAGGGGTAACTTTGTTACACAAAGGGTGGTGGATGTATGGAACAAGCTGCCGGAGGAGGTAGTTGAGGCAGGTACTATCGCAACGTTTAGACAAGTACATGGATGGGATAGGTTTAGAGGGATATGAGCCAAAAGAAGGCAGGTGGACTGGTGGGGCATGTTGGTCAGCATGGGCAGGTTGGGCCGTGGGGCCTGTTTCCACGGTGTATGACTCTAATTTAAGTTTATTGTCATATGCACAAGGTGAGGTACAGGTGCAATAAAAACCTTGTGCAAAAGTGCATAAACTGGTTATTAAACCAAGAGACATCAGTGTAAGTGTGTATCAACCGATGCTAACATTTACAGAATAGAGGAATAGGCCCTGTTATAATGCAAAAAGCCTCATATTGTGGAAATGATTAAAGGACACTCTAAAATCTGTCCTAAGCTGCTTTCAAGAACAGGTTTACATGCAGTGAGTCCGGAAGTACGTTTCATTCTTGAGCAATGGCACCAGTCGCAGAAATACATCAAAAACTACTATCTATCTCATTGGAGACTCTTGAACTATCTTTGATTGGACTTTACTGGCTTTATCTTGCACTACACATTATTCACATTAATCCCCTCCCAGCATGTATCTGTACTCTATGGAAGGTTCTATTGTTTTCATGTATTGTCCTTCCGCTGACTGGTTAGCAGACAACAAAACTTTTTTATTGTACCTCGGTACACGTGACAATAAACTAAACTCAAACACAAAATGACAAAGAACAGCTTTCCCAGTGGTACGAATATTAATTTCTCTAACTTCAAGTAACCCTTGCTTTCCCTCTCTCTCTCCATCCTTCCCCCGCCCTAGTTCCGCTGTCCTGATTAATTTTACTGTTTGGATGTCTCATTGTCACCTTCCCCAAAATGTCCATTTCCTTGATCATTGTCTGCTTTGATCTGTCCTTTTCACGCCTTACATACTCTTTGTACCCTTCCATATCTCTAGCTCCCCTCTCTGACTTTCAGTCTGAAGATGGGTCTCGACCCAAAACCTCACCTATTCCTCTCCAGAGATGCTGCCTGTCCCGCCGAGTTACTCCGCCATTTTTGTGTCTATCTTCAAAGTAAGAACATACTTGGATCGTACCTTGTGCGATATATTATAAGACGCAAATGACTTACAATAATTCAATAAAATAGCATAACAAGCTTCTATGCGCAATAACAACTATACTACAATGGGCAGCTTTATGAACCGAACAGTTGGATACCTGAATTGAAAGCTGTTTGGCCTCTTTTTATTTGCTTCACCTACTGCAAGTGAACTGTGGCAAACAGTGGGAGACTGGCCATTAGCCCAGACCAACTATGGCGAGCGCAAACACGGTCTATGACAGGAAATAACCAAGCCTCCTGGTTATAGCCTGAAAATCTATAAAAAACAGTATTGGGACTTAAAAGTTAAAACATTTCTGCAAAATGACTGTATGCCAACATTTATAAATCATGGTTTTATCGTGAAATGTTTATTTAAATGTAAGGTTGAGAGAGAAAAAAAAATTCTGAAACAAAAATAATGTCACAAATCTGAACAAGACCCATAGTATAAATTAATGTTGGGAGCAGATATTGAAAAGAAACAGCATACTGAATATTTGGGAACTGGACTCTGTAGAAACCGATGAATAGAAATTAAATCAAATTTTACAGTAAAAAGCAAAGTGCTGGAGAGACTCAGCGGATCCGGCAGCATCTGTGGAGGGAATGAACAGACAATGATTGAACAGATGACAAGCGCAGGCAGGTGGGACTAGTGAAGATCGGGCATGTGCTTGGCATGAGCATGTTCGGCCGAAGGGCCTGTTTCCATGCTGTATTACTCTAAGACTCATTCCTATGTCGCCCTTTCTGTCCTGGGCCTTGCAAATTGGAAGAACAAAATTGGAAGAACAGCATTTCATATTCCGACCAGGTAGCTTACAGTCCAAGGGTATGAACAGTGAACACACCAATTTCAAGCATTACCCACTCCCGACATCATCCCCCGTCCCCCCCACCACCCTCTTCCGCTACAATCCCACCCCAGTGCGCACACTTTCCTCCATCTCACACCACCAGTCACCAGTCACCCTGCTCCTTATCTCTCCTCCATATGTTCATCTCCCGTCCCGTTCCCGTCCTTCCCGTGCTTACCTACCGTTAGCAAGTCTTCCTGAGTACCTGCCGTTAACGTTACGAGCCGCTAAGAGATGTCCCCGAGCTCCAACGTACCTGCTACATTCATTCTCCGTGCTTACCATGAGTTTGATTTTTTTTTAACTCGGGAGAGCTCTTGGAATGAACTCGTACCGTGGGACAAGGCTATCAGACAGGTACATGGATAGGACAGGTTTGGAAGGATATGGACCAAGTGCGGGCAGGTGGGACTAGTGTAGCTGGGACATTGCCGGTGTGGACAAGTTGGACCAAAGGGCCTGTTTCCACACTATGACTCTATGACTATCATAGTCATAGAGTCATAGAAAATAGGTGCAGGAGGAGGCGATTCGGCCCTTCGAGTCAGCACCGCCATTCATTGTGATCATGGCTGATCGTCCCCAATCAATAACCCGTGCCTGCCTTCTCCCCATATCCCTTGATTCCACCAGCCCCTAGAGCTCTATCTACCTCTCTCTTAAATCCTTCCAGTGATTTGGCCTCCACTGCCCTCTGTGGCATGGAATTCCACGAATTCACAACTCTCTGGGTGAAAAGTTTTTTCTCACCTGAGTCTTAAATGGCCTCCCCTTTATTCTAAGACTGTGCCCCCTGGTTCTGGACTCGCCCAACATTTTAGAAAATGTTTCCTGCATCTAGCTTGTCCAGTCCTTTTATAATTTTATATGTTTCTATAAGATCCCTCCTCATCCTTCTAAACTCCAGTGAATACAAGCCTAGTCTTTTCAATCTTTCCTCATATGACAGTCCCGCCATCCCTGGGATCAATCCCGTGAACCTACGCTGCACTGCCTCAATCACAAGGTAGTCCTTTCTCAAATTAGGAGGCCAAAACTGTACACAATACTCCAGATGTGGTCTTACCACATCTGTGTTGCCATCTCTTCATAAATTGTTTACCGTGTTTGAGACATTCCGAGCTTCAAAAAGTGTAATATAAATGTAAATGTTTATTCCTTCAACAGCCCATGTGTTTTATTGGTCATTATATTTACTTTTATGGTGTAATGTTGACTTTCACACTCAAACATGCACATTCAGCATATTTGTTTTGATCTTTAAAAGTTACTGATCTACTGAAAATTTATAGTTGTTTGGTGTGCACGGCATTGTCAATACCTGTTTGGTTGCCTGGATTTGAAGGTATTAGCTATCAGGAATGGTTGGGCAACCATGAGCTATTTTTAACTGAAACTTCGACGGCTGAGGGGAGTCCTGACACAAGTTGATAAATTATAAGCATAGTTAGAATCTTTTCAAAGGCCGGAAATGTCAAAGACTAGAGGTATAGCTTTAAGGGAGAAGGGAGATGTGTGGTGCACATTATTTTTTACAGAGGAAGGTGGAGGGTGCCTGGACCACGCTGCTAGGGGTAGTTTAGTTGAGAGATTCAACATGGAAACAGGCCCTTTGGCCCAACGAGTCTGCGCTGACCAGCAATCCCCACACCTGGGACAACTTACAATTTTACCGAAGCCAATTAACCGACAAACCTGTACGTCCTTGGAATGTGGGAAGAAACTGGAGCACATGGAGAAAACCCAAGCAGGTCACAATTGGAACATACAAATTCCATATAGATAGCACCCGTAGTCAGGATCGAACGCGGGTCTCTGGTGCTGTAAGGCAGTGACTATACTGCTGTGCCACCGTGCCACCGGGTGGTGGTGTGGACAGACTGGATAGTACGTTAAATAGTGGCATTTAAGAGGCTTTTCGATAAGACACATGGATATGTAGGGAATTGAGGGATACTGGTCTCATGCAGCTAGAAAAACCTATCATATCCAGTCCGGACATTGTGGGCCAAAGAGTCTTTTCTTCTGCTCCACTGTTCTTTCTATATTTGCTCAATCAGTTTCTTACATCAGTTTTTGAAGTCATATTCTTTCAAATCTTATAGAAATACACTATTCCCAGATCTTTCCAGCTCTAAGTAAGAAATACCCAGCAAGTTCAAATATACGTTGGTCCAATTATGTTAATAATGTACCTTCTTCAATCTCTTTGGGAATAGAACATATATAGTTGTCAATGTTAATAGCACAATATTCGAGGAGGCTTTGATCTCGACATCACTGTAGAAATATTCCCTATATTTCCCCAACTTTCTAACTTAGTAGGCCATGGTGGGATGCAAGCCTGGGCGATGTCATATGGAGGACAGGCTGGTGCCCATGCAGCACGTCCCCCCTCTCCACATCGCTGATCGATCCAAAGGAACAGCAGGGCCGTTACAGTTTGGCACCAGCGCCGTCGCAGGAACTGCCAGAGCGAGTTTGTAGACAACGACAAACTGCCTGAGGGGCTCCGACTCCGGGTTTTCTTGAGGTTTACTCCTGGAGCCTTTTCCATGACTGGATATGGCCACAAGGCCGTGGAGGTTTTAAATCAGAGTTTTCCCTCTCCTAGATGGACTGCCTTCCCAGGCTGACGATCCCCATCTGCCCGAGACTCGTGGGGGCGGGAGCTTCTACCTTCCCGTGCAGGTCTATAGCACCTGCCCACTGCCCAGAAACTTACATAAAATAATACAGCACAGGAAGAGGCTCTTCGGCCCACGATGTTTTTGCCGAGCGAGATGCCATGTTAAATTAAAATTGCTCTGCTTGCACGTGATCCATATTCCTCCAGTCCCTGCATATTCATGTCCGTATCCAAAAGTCTCTTAAATGCAACTATCCTATCTGCCTTAACTACCACTCCTGGCAGTTCGTTCCAGGCACTCATCACCCTCTGAGTAAAAAAAAAACCCGCCTCACGTATCCTCTTTAAACTTTGCCGCTTTTACCTTAAAGCCATGTCCTCTGCTTGACATTTCCACTCTGGGAAAAAGATCTGACCGTCGTCTACCTTATCGATGCCTCTCATAACTTGAGATACTTCCATCAGGTCTCCCTTCAGCCTCCGATGCTCCAGAGAAAACAATCCAAAGATTGTCCAACCGCTCCTTGGAGCAAATAACTTCTGATCCAGTCTGCATTCTGGTAAAGCTGTTCTTACAGAAAAGACCATGAAGAAATTTTCATAAATTCTAGGAGCTGAATCAGGACATTCGGCCCCTCAAGTCTACTCCGCCATTCAATCATGCCTGATCTATCTTGCCCTCTCAACCCCATTCTGCTGCCTTCTCCCCATAACCCCTGACACCCATACTAATGACTTTATTCCTACTATAACTCTAATCAATAATCGATCAATCTGCGCCTTAAAAATACCCAATTACTTGGCCTCTACAACCATCTGTGGCAATGAATTCCATAGATTCACCACCCTTCGACTAAATAAATTCTTTCTCATCTCCTTTCTAAAGGTATGTCCTTTTATTCTGAGGCTGTGGTTCCTGGTTGTAGATTAATCACAACCGGGTTAGTACCTTCTTGATATCGATGCCTTCCTATGTTTGCCAAAACGAGGTAGTCAATATCAATTAAATTAGTTTTATGCAATGTATTATCCAGGCTCTGAAAAATGGACTGCATTGTTGTAAATGTTTCAAATGGCACAACAGTACGTCTTCAGTACAAGTTGCCGTGTGAGAAATCAATGCCCTGCCAACAGACCAGAAGTGAATTAGTCCTCACAATCTAATAGAAAAGGGCCTGTCCCACGAGCATGCGACTCCATGCAGCAAGCGCGACCTAAGCGACTCCATGCGGCAAACGCTACCTAACGTGATCGCTTGAGCCGTATGGCCTCACGTGGCCGGTCCCACTTCGATCGCCGGAGCCGTATGGAGTTGTGCAGAGCTGGTCCCGACATCGCGCTGGGCTCCGAAAAACTGACCGTGTTCAAAAACTCCGCGCGGCAACGGCCTGCCGGTCCGCAGCCGTCTCAACACCGTATGTCACGCGCGAACTTCCCGCGGACTTCGCTCGCACTTCATGTCACTCACTCGACCTCCGCGCGGCCCCCGCTTCTGGTTTGGTCGCGCTTGCCGCATGGAGTCGTTTAGGTCGCGCTTGCCGCATGGAGTCGCATGCTCGTGGGTCAGGCCCTTTAGTCCTCAAGAACAAAGGGGGACCACTGTGAGAGGGGGGGGGGAGAGAACAAAGGAGGACCCATTGTGGGGGGACCACTGCGAGGGGGGAGGGGGAACAAAGGAGGACCTGGTGTAGTGGGTCTGCCCTGAGCGGGAGGTTGAGGGGGGAGAACAAAGGAGGACCTGGCGTGGGATACTTTGTAACTTTGTCACTGCCCTTTATGTGGCGATGCTTTGCATACCTTGCAAAACAAAGAATCTCACTGTGACTTGTCACATGTGATAATATAGTATTAATTCATTCATTATGTGAAAACCCCGATCCAATAAAAACAGTGTTCATGGCATTTCAGTTCTAATCCAACATGAGTTGAAGTTAAACACAACTATCAAAAGTGAAATAAATACTTTGAATAGAATTCACAGGAATTCTAAGGAAAAATGTTACCATGTTAATCCAGGTAAAACGATTCTGTTAACAAAACAGATCTGATCTGATGTGGAAAGAAAATAGTTTAGGAGCACTCCTAAATATTTTCTGCTCAGCAGTTTTAAGTAAATCAAATTCAACTAAATGATATTTGGATACATCAGTAATCATAGTCACATCCATTTAAAATAATAAACAAAGGTTTTTTTTTTTGTCCTGTTGTAAATCTAGAAATAAAATGCCTCATAACCAAATGATTAAAAATGGCAACCTTTGCAGGGCAACTTAAGAGTAAAGAATAAATGAAATAAGCCAGATCATATTTAGATCTGTATTTTAACACCTTACACCATTTCTTTCTGTCTCCTTCTCCCCTGACTCTCGGTCTGAAGAAGGATTTCGACCCGAAATGTCACCCATTCCTTCTCTCCAGAGATGCTGCCTGTCCTGCTGAGTTACTCCAGCATTTGTGTCTATCTTCAGTGTAAATCAGCATCTGCAGTTCCCTTCTACACATTTCATCTGCTCCACTGCAAAATATCCTCAAGATATGCCTACTTTGACGGTTCTCCTCATCTCTCGCTGCTCCCCCTCTGTGATTGCTCCTGCTCTCCAGCTCTACGAACACATTTTAACCCAGACTTGCTATCACAGCAACATGTGATTTTCCCTCAACTAACAATGTGCCATGAAAAATTTCCTTGAGCATCGTCCCCTTTGATCTATCTTCGGTGTAAACCAGCATCTGCAGTTCCTTCCTACACAAGATCATATTTACCTTCAGTTGATGTGTTTTAGGATAGTTAATTATCTAAACAGTTGCAATGTGTCAGAAGATGAGGTGCTGCTCCTCGAGCTTGCACTGAGCTTCTTTGGAACAGCGGGGCCACAAGGAACTGCAGAATGAATTCCCGATCTTCCAATCTACCTTGCACTTTTTGGATCTGAACTTTCTCTGCATCTGTAAAACTATTCTGCACTGTATATTTATTCTTTTATACTATCTGATGTACATGCGCCTTGATTGATTTGTCCGGATAGCACACAAAACAAACGTTTTTCACTCTATCTCGGTACACATGACAATAGTAATTAAATACCAATATCAGGTTTGAAATTTGAATTAAGCGTGCACATGATAAATCCAAAAATTGGAAAAGGTGATGGTGAAAAGGTATCAGACTCAGTTTACATAAATCTGAAAAATCTAATTAATCTGTAACTTGTCAAATTGGCTTGGTAACCATAGGATATATTTGCAGCGACAATTAAATTATAAAATTACATGACTTGTGGGATTCTATATTCATATATTCTGACCTATTCAACTGACAATGTTCTCTGTTTTTCTGACACTACAATTAAAGATCATGTTCCTAATCTGACAAGCTTTCAAAAGAACTCTTTCAACAAGTCATTCGCTCCTTTATTCACAAATACTCTGCAAATCTTCCTTGGCTCCCTCATTAAAACGGTGCAGGGATTATGTAGCAAACGTGCTGGTGTGGTAATTTTAAAATCAACCTTGATGGGCTGAATGGCCTAATTCTGCTCCTATCACTTATGAACATCAAAATCTTACATTTATTTCCACCAATCAACCTGTTTTGCTTGACAGACTGACTACCTGTTAAGTCGCTGTTGAGAAGTAAAACAACTCAAAGATTTCTAATTTGTGATAAAAGCATAAACAATATACATTGAAAAACATTTTGAAACCATCCTACACAACCATTACATAAAAATCAAGTTTCAACCTGTGACACTTCAGCTTTATATGACATTTAAACAGATGGATTATGATTATTAAGGTTCCCCAAAAAATACCTCAAAGGCTATACATGAAGCAGCTGTCTGTGCAATGCCTTTGTTTTTAACTGTTGAAGGTAATTTTTAATTAAGTCATTACGCATGGCCGTTGGCAAGGGCCTGTTTCGTGATTTTTCCTGAAGTCTGTGTGCTTTTGCTGCAGGAACCCTTATCTCTGCAAACATTGTGGCTACACAGCAGATGGCTTTTTGTCAACACCTTTCTAATGGGGTTCTTGTGCAAATAGATGTAAATAAGGGCTCACTGACAGGTTTCTCCTGAATAAAGCTGAAGGAACAAGGCAGAAAAATAGACCCATCTATTCTGAAGAGATAAAACAGAAAATAAAGTGCTGATAATCCAAAATAAAATCAGAACATGACAAATACAAATCAGTGATAGATGCAAAATGCTGGAGTAACTCAGCAGGGTCAGGCAGCATCTCTGAAGAAAAGGAATAGGTGACGTTATTCGCGTCAAAACCCTTCTTTTACTCCAGTTTCTTGCATCTATTTTTGGTTTAAACCAGCATCTGCAGTTCTTTCCTACACAAATACAAATCATAGATGCAAAAAGCCGGAGTAACTCAGCAGGTCAAGCAGCATCTCTGGAGAAAAGGAACAGGTAACATATCGGGTCGAGACCCTTCTTCAGACTGAGTCAGGGGAAAGGGAAATCAGTGTTGCTGAGACCACAATGAAAAACTGGATGGAATAGTTTCCCCCCATTTCTTCCCAACCTAGTATCCAGTTGGCAAACATTCCACACGGCAGCTATTCACACATGCTTTTTCCAATTCAATATAATACATTTCCTGTTCAATGAAGACAGAAGGAACTGTTGATGCTGGAATCTTGCTGGAATACAAACTGCTGGAGGAACTCAGCAATTCAAGCAGCAACTCTGGAGGATGTGAATAGATGACATGTCAGACTGGAGCAGGGTCCTGACCCGAAACGACACCTATCCATGCCCTCCAGAGATGCTGCCTGGATGTTGGAAGTTCAAGGCGTTGGTCAAAAATTCAACTGTGATATCGAAATAAAGCTGTAGATCTCAATTTGTAATTACAACCTATAAGTGATTTAGTTGTCCAAAACCTGCACATCCTTATACATTAAAAGATAAAACTAAAATGAAGACTTGTGAATTTCAAATGGCTTTCACCTCCCTATCAAAATATTCCAAAGTTCTTTCCAGACAACATACAACTTCTGCCATGCAGTTACTGTTAGAGTGCAGAATCTGCCAATTTTATACTTAGGCAACCACTGGATAATCCGATTAGGGTCACGATGGCACAGCGGTAGAGTTGCTGCTTTACAGCGCCAGAGACCCGGGTTTGATTGTGACCACAGGTGCTGTCTGTATGGAGTTAGTACGTTCTCTCTATGACTGCGTGGGTTTTCTCCAGATTTGTAGGTTAATTGGCATTGGTAAAAACTGTGAATTGTCCCTAGCGCGTAAGGTAGTGCTAGTGTACGGGGTAATCGTTGGTCGGTGCAGACTCGGTGGGCCTAAGGGTCTGTTTCTGCGTTGTATCTCCAAAGTCTAAAGCTGTTTATAAATGTTGAAGTATAGACATTGCCCAGGATTCCTGGAATCAGGCCCTTCGGCCCACGAAGTCCAGCCAACCAGCGATCACCGCACACTAACGCTACCTTACACACACTAGAGACAGTTTACAATCATCCCAAGCCAATTAACCTACCTGTACGTCTTTGGAGTGTGGGAGGAAACCGGAAATCCTGGAGGAAACCCGCACAGGTCACAGGGAGAACGTACAAACTCTGTACAAACTAGCAACCGTAGTCAGGATCGAACCCGGGTCTATGGCGCTGTAAGGCAGAAACCTTACCGCTGCACCACCGTGCAGCCATATATTTGTGAGCCATATACGAACTGCTGGAATTAAATGAACTGCTGGAATTTTAACAGTAATGAAATATATGTGATTAGCAAGGTCAACTTGACAACGAATTATTAAGATTTTGCAGCAGTAATTAAAAAATCAAATCAACCTTGGAGACACAGGAACTACACATGAAGGAATTTCGAGTAAAACACAAAGTTCTGCAGTAACTTGGAGGGTCAGGCAGCATCTGTTGAGGGAATGGACAGATGAGATTTTGGATCGGTCGATTCTTCAGACTGAAGAAAGGTACTGACCTAAAATGTCACATCTCCACATTTTCCAGAGATGCTGCCTGACATGCTGAGCTACTCCAGCACTTTACATGTTTAATCAAAGCAAGCTTGTTTTTTGCAGTTTATTGCAGTTGGCTTTAAATATATTGGTCATTAACTCTCAAGCACAGTAGGTGCTCTCACAACAACATGTGACAAATCAACTACTTTAAAAGACAGTTTAGAATTACATACCATGAAACAACACATTTAATCGGGCTCCTTTTAACCGGAACCTTTAGACCTACAGATTGTCAAGTCAGGAACAAAGTTATCTGGAAAGAGAACTTTTACCCAGGGTAGAGGAATTGAGAACCAGAGGACATAAGTTTAAGGTGAGGAAGGAAAGTTTTAATAGGAACCTGAGCAGCAGCTTTTTTACACAAAGGTTGGTAGGTATATGGAACGAGCTGCCGGAGGAGGTAGTTGAGTCACAATCTACAAGAAATATTTAGACGGGTACGTGGATAGGATAGGTTTAGGGGGATATGGGCCAAACGCAGGCAGGTGTGACTAGTGTAGATGGAGCATGTTAGTTGGATTGGGTAAGTGGGACACGAGGGCCTGTTTCAACACTGTATGACGCAATGACTCCAAGTATCTGGATGTCACTTTCCCCAAACTGTGGGCTGATTAGCACAACATCAAAACACCAAGTTAGATTTTCCAGAAGCAATGAAGAATATTTCAGATCTTTGAAGAATATTTCAAATCTTTTCTGCAGTTGAAATGTGTGATTCCCATCCACATATTTTCCTATAACAAAATAAGTAAATAGAATGCAAGAAAGTGTATTCATCCATAATTTTAACATCACTCTTATGTGGGAAATGTCTGAAACCAGAAGATAAATTCTGAACAAACAAAAATTGGCCAAATAATTATATTGAAAAGTCTAAACTATTTTTAAAAATATATGCTTTTGCCTTTGGTAATTACATATCCAGAATAACTAGCTGCAGTAATCAATATGATTGTGCAAAATAAGATATAAAAAGAATTGAGACATAAATAAAATTGCTCGAAAAATAATAATTCAGAAAGTATTCAAGTGTTGAGGGTAGCACAGTGGAGCAGATTGTAGAGCCCTGCATTGTAGCATTGGTGACCCGGTTTCCATCCTGACTTTTTTTTTTTTTAAAGAGATACAGCGCGGAAACAGGCCCTTCGGCTCACCATGTCCACACCGACCAGCGATCCCCGCACATTCACACTATTCTACACACGCTAGGGACAATTTACACTTATACCAAGCCAATTAATAGACAATAGACAATAGGTGCATGAGTAGGCCATTCGCCCCTTTGAGCCAGCCAATGTGATCATGTGATCAATGTGATCATGTGATCATGGCTGATCATCCACAATCAGTACCCCGTTCCTGCCTTCTCCCCATATCCCCTGCCTTTAAGGGCCCTAGCTAGCTCTCTCTTGAAAGTATCCAGAGAACCGGCATCCACCGCCCTCTGAGGCAGAGAATTCCACACTCACAACTCTCTGTGTGGAAAAAGTGTTTCCTCATCTCCGTTCTAAATGGCTTACCCCTTATTATTTTTATTAACCTACTTCTTATTAACCTACAAACCTGTACGTCTTTGTAGTGTGGAAGGAAACGGAAGGGGAACGTACAGACTCCTTACAGACAGCACCCGTAGTCGGGATGGGTCTCTGGCGCTGCAAGGCAGCAACTCTACCACTGCGCCACCGTCATATCTGTGTGGAGTTTGTGTGTTCTCCCTATAACGTTGTGGATTTCCTCCCACATCCGAAAAATGTGCAAGATGGTTGGTTGATTTAGCACTGTAAGCTTCCCCCAGAGTGCAGGTGAGTTAGAGAATCGGGGGCAGTTGATAGGAATTGGGGGGAAACAAAAGTGGCACCTGGGAAAATTAGCACAAATGGGCATTTGATGGTCGTTTGTGGTCTGGGTGGCCTGTAGGCCCTGTTTCCCGTTATATAGCACTATGATCATCACCTCATTCTCATCTTTATCCCAACCCCATTATCCATTTATTTATGCCATTTTATTCAAACCTTTTGCGTTTTAATACAGCATAGATTGACAGTGAAATGTGATTACTTTATTAAATGCCTACTATGTTCTGTGTGCTGAAGCAAAGCAAGAATTTCATTCAGGGACACATGACAATAAACTCACTTGAACTTGAAGACACTTCTGATCAGGCTGCAAACATCTCCTTGTTATTACATTCTTACGACTTGAGATTACAGACTAACATTTGAACTAAGTTTTGAAAGATTGACGTGTTACAGGAGATGGTGCCTTTCGGATGAGACATTGAAACTAGGTAAAATCTTCATTCCCAGATAAACAAAGATTTTTGAGAAATATTTAAAGTGGAACAGAGGAGATCTATTATGAATCCCATCCCTTCTTCGGGACCTGGCAGTAAGGAGTCATAGAGTCATAGAGTGTGGAAACAGGCCCTCCGGCTCAACTTATCCACACCGACCAACATGCCCCACCTAAACTAGTCCCACCTGCCTATCTTTGGCCCATATCCCTCTAAACCTGTCCTATCCATGTACCTGTCTAAATGTTTCTTCAATGTTGCAATAGTCATAAATCATAAAACAATACAACACAGGAACAGGCCCTTCATGGTCTCTCATCCCTGTTTACTGCTGTGTACAAACTGATGTCTTTTCCACATATTAGTGACTGCCTTTTTGAAAGTAATTGAACAGCTGTAAAGCATTTTGAAAAACAAAGGGAGACACAAAATGCTGGAGTAACTCAGCGGGACAGGTAGCATCTCTGGATAGAAGGAATGGGTGACGTTTCTGGTCGAGACCCTTCTTCAGACTGATTTTGAAAAACAATCCGGAATGTACTAGTAGAGGTAATTGATTCACTTCTGTGTTATGTATTGTATGCAAATCTAATAAATTCCAAGGAAAATAATGCCATTGTGAGTACACACCTTCTTTTATATTTAAAACATTGGGAGGATCAAGTCATGATATAGTGCCAATATAGAAAATTCAATGTCAACGACACAATTATTTCAAGTTATTACTGAACACTTCACCTAGTTATTGAACAATAAAAAATATAAAATTTAACTCAGATAACCATTACACAGTTTATCTTTAAATCATTTCAAACAGATATTTCAATTACAGGTGGCCCAAACATTGCGAAGGGGATCCGTTCGTACAAAATCGTCCACAACGCTAATTTCTGTAATGTGGGTGGCACTGTGGCGCAGTGATAGCATTGATGCCTTACAGCGCCAGAGATCCGGGTTCGATCCTGACTTCGGCTACTGTCTGTACAGAGTTTGTACATTTTCCCCGTGACCGCGTGGGTTTCCTCCGGGTGCTTCGGTTTTATCCCTCACCCCAAAGACGTACAGGTTTGTAGGTTAATTGACTTTGGTAAATTTGAAAATTGCTCCTCGTGTGTAGAATAGTGCTAGTGCACAGGGTGATGGTAGGCGTGGACTCGGTGGACCGAAGGACCTGTTTCTACGCTGTATCTCTAAACTAAGCTTTTTCTGTGAAAGGCTTAGAGTGGATGCAGAGAGGTAGGATGTTTCCACTAGTGGGAGAGCCTAGGACTAAAGGTCATACATAGCCTCAGAATTAAAGGATGTTCTTTTAAGAAGGAGATAAGGAGACATTTCTTTAGTCAGAGGGTAATGAATCTGTGGAATTCTTTGCCACAGAAGGCTGTGGAGGCCGTCAGTGGATATTTTTAAGGCAGAGATAGATAGATTTTTGATTAGTGCAGGTATTAGAGGTTATGGGGAGAAGACAGGAGAATGGGGTTAGGAGGGAGAAATAGATCAGCCATGATTGAATGGCGGAGTATACTTGGCGCAATTCTAATCCAGCACTTATGACCTTATGACATTTTCTAGAGCCACTCAGACTGCCGACTGCAGCAGTTAATGCAATGATTGATGGCAGACCAATTTCCCTCCTGGGATAAATAAAGTTTTATCGTATCATATATTAGGTGAGACTAGTGAGACTAATGTAGATGGGACATGTTGGCCAGTGTGAGCAAGTTGGGCCGAAGGGCTTGTTTCCATGCTGTATCACTCTCTGACTCTATTACCATGATACCAGCTACTTAATTTATATGCATATTGGAACACAGAACAGCACAGCACAGGAATAGGCCCATCGGCCCACAGTGTCTGTACCGAACGTGACGCCAAGACAAACTAATATCATCAGCCTGCACATAATCCATATCCCTGCACATCCATGTACCTATCTAAAAGCCCCTTAAATGCTACTGATGTATCCGCCTCCTCCACCAACACCCCTGGCAGCAAGTTCCAAGCACCCACCACTCTCTATATTAAAAAAAAATGGCCTCACACTTCTTTAAACAATGATCCTCACTTCTCACCTTAAACCTATGCCTCTAGCCTTTGACATTTCTACCCGGGGAAAATGATTCTGACTATATATCCTGTATATGCTACACACTATATATCCTGTATATCCTATATATGCTTCTCGTAACTTTAAATAATTCCATTAGGTCTGTAGGATCTACTGAATCCCACGACAGAAAGCAAAGAACAACCGACACTTAGCTGAGCTAGACACCACGTGTCTCGTTTATTCCTTTTACATACATTTTCACCGATCATAACCAGTGTGTAGATAAGGCCAATTAGTGCGTCTGTGCTTGGAGTTGTTATTGAGCTCTCGTGGCTGGACCTTCTCGTGAGAAGGTGACAGACAGGCTTAAACAAAACCAACGTGGGCGTGAAGGCCCCACAAGTCTCTTCTCAACCTCCAACGCTCCAGAGAAAACGATTCAAGTCTGTCGAAACTCTCCTTGCAGCTAATATCCCCGAATCCAGGCAGCATTTTGGTAAACTGCTTCTGAACGCTCTCCAAAGCCTACACATTCTTCCCGTAATGGAGCAACCAGAACTGCATTCAATAATGCAAATGCAGCCTAATCAAAGTCTTATGAAGTTGCATCCTGACTTTCTGCTTCTTTACTCAAAGCTCCAATGAATGAAGGTAAACATACCATAATGTCGTCTTTACCACCCTAATGTGTTGCCGTATTCATGGGTGCTATGGATTTGGACCCCAAGATCCCTCTGTACATCATTGCAGTTGAGGTTCTTGCAATTATCTATATATATTCCCCCTGTCATTTCTTCACCCAGTTCTATAGCTGATCTATATCCCACTGCATACTTTGACAACCTTCGTCGCAGTCCGCGACTCCAACAATCTAGGGGACAATTTAAGGCTGCGCAGGGGCATGTAGTGGTAGAGTAGCTTCCTTTCAGCGCCAGAGTCCCAGATTTGATCCTAACTATGGGTGCTATTTGTACGGAGTTTGTATATTCTCCCTGTGACTGCGTGGGTTTCCTCCGGGGTGCTCCGGTTTCTTCCCTTACTCCAAAGACGTACAGGTTTGTAGGCTAATTGGCTTTGGTAAAATTGTAAATTGTCCATAGTGTGTAGGATAGTGCGAGTGTACCGGGTGATCGCTGGTCGGCACGAACTCAGTGGGCCGAAGAGCCTGTTTCCGCGTTGTATCTCTAAAATCTACAAACTTACTAACCAATCTATCTACATGCACACACATCACAAACAAAGCACGGATCCCTGTGGAACTCCACTGTTCATAAACCTCCAGCTAGAATAACACTCTTCCACCACAATCCTTTGTTGTCTATCAGCAGTCCAGTTCTGAATCCAAACGACTAAAGTCACTGTGAATCAAGTGCATCTTAATCTTCTGGATCAGCCAGCCATGGGTGACTTTATCAAATGCATATCCACTGCCTACCCTCATCGATCTTGTCGCTTGTTCTTAAGACATCTCAGGTGAGATCAGATCAGATTAGTTTATTGCCATATACTGTATACCAGGGTGCAATCAAATTCTTTGTTCACATGAAGCTCACAGATTAAACAGTAAATACACAGCAACGATCAATGAAATAATAAAAACAACGACAAACATCAGATTGGTGCAAGATTACACTGCAAAAAATTCCATAATGCAAAAGTACAATAATGTAATAACTAAATGAAATAGGGTTAAAAGCTAGAGTATATGGCAGCACCTCCAGGAATGGGGTGTGAAAGAAAGAGGTAACTTATTCAAGAGTCTGAGAGTTTAAATTGTTTTTTAATTTATAGATGCAGCATTGAACATCCTTTCAACCCACCGATTCCACATCGACCATCGATTACCCGTTCACACGAGAGTCATACAGCACGTAAATAGGCCCTTCAGCCCACCTCATCCATGCTGACCAAGATGCTCCATCTTAGCTAGTCCGCATTCGGTCGTGGGGGCTGTTCTTAAGTCTGGATAACTGAGCTTTCAAGCTCCTGCATCTTTTCCAAGAAGGTAGAGAAAAGGAAATGGTCAGGGTGACACGTATCCTTAATGATACTTCCAGCCTTCCTGTTAAGGTGGACAAGATGGAGGTAACTGACCAGGACTGTGATGGACCATGTATGTGGAATTCATTGCCACAGACGGCTGTGGAAGCCAAGTCAACAAATATTTTTAAGGTGGACATTGACAGATTCTTGATTAGTCCGTACTCGGGGGTTATGGGGAGAAAGCAGGAGAATGGGGTTGAGAGGGAAAGATAGATCAGCCATGATTGAATGACGGAGTAGACATGATGGGCCGAATGGCCTAATTCTGCTCCTAGAACCTATGCACTGGGCTGGGTTCACCATTCTCTGCTGGTCGAGAGCAGAGTAGCTTCCATACCAGGCAGAGATGCCTTGCGTCAGGAAACCTTCAAGTTTGAGAGATTCTTCACTGACATGGCAAATCTTCCCGAGTGCCTTAGAACTTTCCCTGTAGCCGTAACCCTTTGTTCTGCACTCTGTTTATTTTCTATTCCGCACAGCCTAATGTACTTGTGTGATTGGACTAGATAGCATGTATAAATGGTTTATCGCTTTAACTCAGTAAATGTGACAGTAATCAACCAGTTTCAACGGAGCACTCAGGATGCAGTTGGGGGGGACCTGGAGTTCATTTGTGAAGAACATACAGGTATCCAATGTAAATGGTGGGAGCAACACACCTCCACCAAAACCACCCATCAATCTATCCTGTCAGGATGCGAAGGAAAGAACTGAAGATGCTGAAGATGTCTGAGGAAGGGTCTCGACCCGAAACGTCACCCATTCCTTCTCTCCAAACTGTCATGTCAGATATTTACTGCCCCATCTGCAGAAGATTGGTCCCCTCAGCCGACTCATAACAGAAATGGAAGCAAATCATCTTGGTACCAAGGGACTACCTAAGAAGGAGTTTCAAGTTCAGTGCAGTTTTTATGGTTCCCACCTGTCTACTTCACAATAAAACACAAAAGAAAGTTGCTGTTCCATGGATGGATACACCCGCCAACATTTGCACGGGCAGAATGAATTACGCATCAAATGCAGTCACCATTCTCTTTAGAACGAACAGCGGCTTCTATGTGCAAAGGAAGACCTCACCCACAGCAAATAAAATTATGATTAAAACAAAAAGGCATTTCAGACTCCCAGCATCTGCAGGAAGGAGGAAAAATGCTGGAAATACTCAGCAGTTCAAGCAGCTTTTATAATACAATAAACTATTAACCATGCACATACCTGGCCAATTCCTCTGATTAATTAGTATACTAGACTAAGTGGGACCCCAACGCAATTTTCCACCACTCACCCGTTCCCCCAACGCAATATTCCACCACTCACCCATAGCCCCCAACTGTGCAGGTGCGGCTCTTTCCCCCTCATCCCCCGGCACTCCCTCCCTCTCCTCTTCACCCTCCCTCTTTTTAAACTTTAAATTAAAAAATCGAATTCCCTTGCCCTGCCCCTACCCGTTAAAATGTTTCAAATGACAGGACTCAGTGTCCTGCCTTTGTAACATTTGTAACGGGCAGGAGCAGGGCAAGGGAATTGGATTTTTTTAAGTGAGAAGTTGAATTTTTGAAGTTTAAAATGTGAGTAACGTAAAATATACCATCAATCTGAACGAAACTTGATGAAAACACACCACAGGACAATGGTGAGTAAGGTGGTCCAAAAAATTGTAGCGGTATCGTGTACCGTTTTGCCGTAGTTCCGGGAGCACCACACAGACAGACTTACAGACATATAAACAAACAAGATGAGAGTTTTAGTAATATACTAGACCAAGTGCAGACCCGTTGGGTCTGCTCCCCCATAATATAATGTGAACTTTTATGCTCTTTATAACAGGAAAATGAAGCAATCTACATTTCACCAGAAGGGTAGCAACTTCAAGTCACAAGCTTCCAATTGTACAATTTCAATACTAATTATGCCTTTTATCTCGGAACGTAAGTTTGAATTTTCAATCAGTCTTAGCAACTTCCACTTATACAATGCCTTTTAAGACCCCTTACTCTTCCGCATTTCATGAGTGCAACAAAACAAAAATAATCCCGGGGATGATTGGGTTCAAATATGATGAGCATATGACAGCTTTGGGCCTGTACTTGCTAGTTTACAAGGATGAGGGGAAACCTAATTGAGCCGAAGAGTGAAAGGCCTGGATAGAGTAGATGCGGAGAGGATGGTTCCACTCGTGCGAGAGTCTAGAACCAGAGGGCACAGCCTCAGAATAAAAGGACATACCTTCTAAAAGGATATGAGGAGAAATGTCTTTAGTCAGAGGGTGGTGAATCTGTGGAATCCTTTGCCAGACAGCTGTGATGGCCTTCAATGGGTATTTTTAATGCAGAGATTGACAGGTTCTTGATTCGTAAGTGTGTCAAATGTGATGGGGAGAAGGCAGAAACATGGGGTTGAGAGGGAAGATAGATCAGCCATGTTTGAATGGCAGAGTAGACTCGATGGGTCGAATGGCCTAATTCTGCTCCCATGACTTATGAACTAGATGAAGAAAGATAAAGTAAGAGAGTTGATCAAAGATTAGCAAAAGGGGTCAATTTGTATCAATAGTTATATACTATGTAGGAAAGAACTGCAGATGCTGGTTTAAATCAAAGTCTCGACCCAAAACGTCACCCATTCCTTCTCTCCAGTGATGCTGCCTGTCCCACTGAGTTACTCCAGCATTTCGTGTTTACCAAAGATTATATGCTACTTTCTTTCCCCAGGGTGGAAATATCAAAGACTAGAGGGCATCGCTATGGGTGAGAAAGACAGAGTTTAATGGGGATGTGCGGAACAAGTGTTTTTTTTTCACAGAGAAGGGTGGTTGCCTAGAATGCACTACCAGAGATGGTGATAGAGGCAGTTGTGATAGAGACAGATACAATAGTGGCATTTATGCGGCCTTTAGATTGACAGAGAAAAGAGGCATATGGATCACATGCAGGCAGAGGAGATTAATAATAAATATGATTCAAAAATGCAGAGGGTGGGTTAGAGAGTATGGACCAAATGAAGGCTCTTTATACATACACAATATCAAACGACACACTCAGTCAATAACAGGCACAAATTCAACTTAGAGGAACATAATTGCGAATTGGATACAAACAGGGCTGGAAACTAAATGCATAAACATCAATGATGAAAGAAAATATCACAAAAGATATGCAGATCCTACAGGTAGAATTAAGAACAGAAAAAGATTGCCAACTCTAGTTGGAGATGTGTGTGGGCCACTTTTACTAGCCTCGATATGGCTTAATGCAAAATGCAAATCTTGAACAAATTACACAGCAAAGACACGGTGATTTTAATAGGAAGTTTTTACTTTCAAATATATTGTTAAGCAAACCACGACTATCTGAATAAACAGGTCGGGTTCAATCCTGGCTGGAGCTGTCTGAACAGAGTTTGTACGTTCTCCCCGTGATCGTGTGGGTTTTCCTACCACACTCCAAAGACTTACGGATTTGTAAGTTAATTGGCTTCGTTAAAATTGTAAATTGTCCCTAATGTGTAGGGCGGTGCTAATGAACGGGGATCGCTGGTCGGCGCAGACTCGATGGGACGAAGGGCCCCGTTTCCGTGCTGTATCTCAAAACAAAACAAATCAACTACTCATTCGGGTTTTAGGAAAGGCTTGTTGCGATGCCATGGGATACAGACCACCCCTCCAACTTACCATTGAGTAAAAGAAGAGATATGTAGACCTTATTCAAGAGGGATTTCATGTGAAAGAAGAACTTGTGCTTTAGTATTGAGCCATGGATAACTAAAGGGACATGGCACACACTCTGTACATAGACAAAAAATAACTAGTACAGATGCTTGTGACTAGAAGAGATAGATAATAAAGTGACAATGCAGCCAGCAAGCTAGTTTAGTTCAGTTTGTTTAGTTTATTGTTATGTGTACTGAGTTACAGTGAAGAGCTTTTGTTGCATGCCAGCCAGTCAGCGGAAAGACAATACATGATTACAATCAAGCCATTTACAGTGTATACTACCAGAATCAAACAGGAATCCTAAGAAATATCAAAACTAAATAAAATTATATCAGCTAAAACAGTGATCAAGAATAATGTGGGCCCTTTGAATAACAACAACTGGTATTAGAAATGAAGGAGAGTTTAAATGATTGCTTTACACCAGAGATGTTAATGTTCGGAGATGGCATGTCTGACATTAAGAAAACAAATATTTAATCAGGGAGACAGATTCCTCAAAATATAAACAAAATGAGGATCATAGTGGCAATAAAAAGTGACAACCCCCAAGGAGCCAGTTGGTTCCCATCTCTTGGTTAAAGGGCATAAATGAAAATATTAAAGATGCTCTTGTCATTTTGAAAAGCTGGAATCATTCCTATAAACCAGAAGTTCTCATGCTGCTCTGCTTTATGAGAAAGTTGAGAAAGGAGCAAGTGAATTCAAAACTCTTGTCCAGAGTAGTGAAATCGAGAACCAGACGACATAGATTTAAGGTGAGGGGTAAAAGATTTAATAGGAGTCTGAGGGAAATTGACGAGGGTAAAGCAGTGGATGTTGTCTATATGGACTTTAGTAAGGCCTTTGACAAGGTTCCTCATGGAAGGTTGGTTAAGAAGGTTAAACTGTTGGGTATAAATGCAGGAATAGCAAGATGGATTCAGCAGTGGCTGAATGGGAGAAGCCACAGGGTAATGGTGGATGGCTGTTTGTCGGGTTGGAGACAGGTGACTAGTGGGGTGCCTCAGGGATCTGTGTTGGGTCCTTTGTTGTTTGTCATGTACATCAATGATCTGGATGAAGGGGTGGTAAATTGGATTAGTAAGTATGCAGATGATACCAAGATAGGGGGTGTTGTGGATAATGAAGAGGATTTCCAAAGTCTACAGAGTGATTTAGGCCATTTGGAAAAATGGGCTGAAAGATGGCAGATGGAGTTTAATGCTGATAAATGTGAGGTGTTACACCTTGGCAGGACAAATCAAAATAGGACGTACATGATAAATGGTAGGGAATTGAATACAGTTGAACAGAGGGATCTGGGAATAACCGTGCATAGTTCCTTGAAGGTGGAATCTCATATAGATAGGGTGGTAAAGAAAGCTTTTGGTATGCTAGCCTTTATAAATCAGAGCATTGAGTATAGAAGCTGGGAATGTAATGTTAAAATTGTACAAGGCATTGGTGAGACCAAATCTGGAGTATGGTGTACAATTTTGGTCGCCCAATTATAGGAAGGATGTCAACAAAATAGAGAGAGTACAGAGGAGATTTACTAGAATGTTGCCTGGGTTTCAACAACTAAGTTACAGAGATAGGTTGAATAAGTTAGGTCTTTATTCTCTGGAGCGCAGAAGGTTAAGGGGGGACTTGATAGAGGTCTTTAAAATGATGAGAGGGATAGACAGAGTTGATGTGATCAAGCTTTTCCCTTTGAGAATAGGGAAGATTCAAACAAGAGGACATGACTTCAGAATTAAGGGACAGAAGTTTAGGGGTAACATGAGGGGGAACTTCTTTACTCAGAGAGTGGTAGCGGTGTGGAATGAGCTTCCAGTGGAAGTGGTGGCGGCAGGTTCGTTGGTATCATTTAAGAATAAATTGGATAGGCATATGGATGAGAAGGGAATGGAGGGTTATGGTATGAGTGCAGGCAGGTGGGACTAAGGGAAAAAAATTGTTCGGCGCGGACTTGTAGGGCCGAGATGGCCTGTTTCCGTGCTGTAATTGTTATATGGTTATATGGTTATATGAGGGGTAACTTTGCACGCAAAGGGTGGAAGGTGTATGGAAAGAGCTGCCAGAGGAGGCAGTTGAGGCAGGTACTATCACAACGTTTAAGAAACATTTAGACAGGTACATGGATGGGACAGGTTTGGAGGGATATTGACCAAACGCAGGTAGGTGGGACTCATGTAGATGGGACATGTTGGCCAGTGTGGACAAGTTGGGTCGAAGGGCCTGTTTCCACATGTAAGAGTCTATTTAGCTTAACATCAGGTATCAGAACATTAGTTTGGTTGGGGTAGCTGAATTAAGATGATCAGACGATTTGCATGGATTTAGATAATCCATTAATTGGACTGAAACTTTTTGAAGGTGTGACCTAGTCAGTGAAATGTCCACTATGGCAGGACTAGCCAGTAATTAGTCTCACTCCTGCAAATTGCTGTGTACGCTTGACTATATTCTCCACATGATGGTGACTACATTTTTAAAAGCATTTGAGCAGTTGTAGAACATTTTCAAAAGTAGTCTAAATGTGTAGGAAGGAACTACAGAAGCTAGTTTAAACCGTAGACACAAAATGTTGGAGTAACTCAGCAGGACAGGCAGCATCTCTGGAGAGAAGGAATGAGTGACGTTTCGGGTCGAGACGATGCATTCCTGTGCTGTACATTCTATGCAAATCTACTAATTCCGAGGAAAAGAATTACATTGTGAATACACGGGTTTTATTATATTTAAAACACTCAAAGGGAGCCAATATCGTCAAAGACCCACGGCAGCTTTGCAATGCTGTCATTTTACTCCAACCATCAGGAAAAAAGTACAGGAACCTGAAAACCTGTGACCACCAGGTTCAAGAATAACATCCCTTCATCTGACCTAATTTTTAAGTTGTAACTAGTCAAGAGAAATGTCCATAATGCACTTCTTTAATTAAAAAAATCCAGGTATCCCTCAAACGAGGTCATCACATACCATAGAACTGAAAATAAATTCTTGAGGGCAGTCCCAGCATAAAGTAACTTAACTTTAGAAAGGAGATGAGGAGGAATTTCTATAGCCAGAGCGTGACGAATCTGTGGAATTCATTGCCACAGACGGCTGTGGAGGCCAAGTCATTGGTTATTTTTAAAGCAGAGAATTACAGGTTCTTGATTATAAGAAGAATGGGGTTGAGAAGGAAAGATAGATCAGCCATGATTGAACGATAAAGTAGACTCGCTGGACCAAAAAGCCTAATTCTGCTCCTATGACTTATAAACGTGGAAACAAGGAATTGCAGGTGCTGGTTTACCCAGGAAAGACACAAAATGCTGGAGTTACTCAGCAGGTCAGCCAGAATCCCGGGTGAACATGAATAGATGACGTTTCGGGTCAGAACACAAACATCTCAGGTCGGAGCACCCGAAACGTCACCTATCCATGTTCTCCATGGATTATGTCTGACCTGCTGAGTTCTCCATGAATTATGACTGACGTCAAGAAATCCTTGACCTTGTTGTGACATGAGCTGTTTTGGAGTGTGGGAAGAGGAAATTATGTCCAAATGGCTATGACGAATGGCTATGACGAATGGTGTGGTTAACAACTATTCATTGTATTCAACTTATATACATGAAGGAAAACAAAATCTTGTATCCAGGTTCGCCAACAACACAAGAACATGAGTCACTGAACCTCCTGTAAGACAGTGCCTCAGGGCTAGTGATAACTTGCTCCCACCCTACGTCTGTGCATTCTAAATTAGTGGGAGGGTTCATTGTGGCATTCACACCCACCACAGGTGGAGTAAGTTTTGCTTGACAAGGCCAGTGGGTGAGCAGTGTTGGAGTTGGAGCACTCCGCTACCATTTGCACTTGGCATCCACCAGTTCCTGAAGTCACTATAACAGCTATCAACAAAAACACATTACTATTAAATGACAATTCATGACTTGCCATTGGGAATGCTTCAACCTTACAATTTCTTAAGATGACTTGCAGATAGAATTTCCAAATCTGCTGATAAATTGCGAAGAGGACACTAGGCTACAATAATTTTACGGAGACAAAAGGAACTGCAGATGCAGGGATCTTGCTCAGAAAGCACAGAACGCAAAGCATTGGAGTAACTCAGTGGGTTGTCTGACTCACTGTGTTATTCCAGTACATTGCGCTCTAGAAAAGAAGAATTTTATACTGTATTTGCTAATCTAACACAATAAAAAATAGACAATAGGTGCAGTAGGCCATTCGGCCCTTCGAGCCAGCACCGCCATTCACTGTGATATTATGGCTGATCACAATCAGTATCCCGTTCTTGCCTTCTCCCCATATCCATTGACTCCACTATCTTTAAGAGCTCCATCTAACTCTCTGTTGAAAGCATCCAGAGAATTGGCCTCCACTGCCTTCTGAGGCATAGAACTCCACAGATTCATAACTCTCTGGATGAAAAAGTTTTTTTCTCATCCCCATTCTCAATAGCCTACCCCTTATTCTTAAACTGTGACCCATAGTTCTGGATTCCCCCAACATCGGGAATATGTTTCCTGCCTCTAGCGTGTCCAATCCCTTAATAATCTTACGTGTTTCAATAAGATCCCGTCTGATCCTTCGAAATTCCAGTGTATACAAGCCTAGTCGCTCCACTTTTTTCAACATATGACAGTCCCGCCATCTCGGGAATTAACCTCGTGAACCTACGCCGCACTCCCTCAATGGCAAGAATGTCCTTCCTCAAATTTGGAGACCAAAACTGCACACAATATTCCAAGATTTTTTTTAAAATATTACTAAAAGCCATTTCCGTCAGCCATCTATATCTTCTTAGTCAATTGCTATCCTTATAATTTGGGCGGCATGGCCACCTGACAGCACCTGAGACCCGGGTTTGATCCTCACTACAGGTCCTGTCTGTACGGAGTTTGTACGTTGTCCATGTGACCTGCGTGGGTTTTCTCTGGGATCTCCGGTTTCCTCCCACACTCCAAAGACATACAGATAGGTTTGTCCGTTAATTGGCTTGGTAAAATTGTAAATTGTCGTGTGTGTGTGTGTGTGTGTGTGTGTGTGTGTGTGTGTGTGTGTGTGTGTGTGTGTGTGTGTGAGTGAGATAGTCGTACTGTGTTGGGATCGCTGGTCAGCACGGAGTCGGTGGGCAGAAGGGCCTGTTTCAGAGCTGTATTACTAAACTAAACTCACTGCTTCCAAGCATTGCAACACCTGCAATTTTAGAAAACCCAAGTCATGTACATTGCTAACAAAATCTATTTGGTCCTAACCGTTAATGGAAATGATTTTCTATCCACTCTCCCTATACACTTCATGGTTTTGAATGTGTCTATCAGATCTCTCCTCAATCTCTGTCGCAAGGATTACAACCCTGTTTTCCAGTCCGTCTACATCACTGAAGTCCCTCATCCTTGAACAATATTGAATAATAAATTGAACAGTTGTGGTATTTATCTCCAAAGTAATTATCCCTCAATACGATGCAATAAAGTCTGGGACCCTTATGCTACAAAGGAAACGTGCTTCTTTTAACAACAGTGTAGTCTTTGATTCAAAATGAGCTGTTACGCAGAAATAAACAGCCTCAGCTGTTCTTAATCCTACAAGTTTTTACTTTCGGTTTCTGTCACTTCATTAGAAGTATCAACATAACTTTCTGAATGTTTTTAAGCCTTTTAAAAAAAAATGTATTGCAAGTAAAGCATCAAGAAAAGCAACTGAAAGCAGTGTCATGAGAAACAGCTGGAATCAATCCTTTTAAGATCTACCTATACAGATAAAATGGTCTGTGGCTTATTTATTATACAGCATTCAGGTTTTAATGAAATAACATCGATCATTGTGTCTGAATTCTAAAGCAGCCTTCAAAAAAAATTATGTGATCATACACTGTTTACAATTCAAAACAAGGTAGTAGATGTCACATTATGAATAAATAGTCCATTAATAATATGACACAGTCCTAAAACCAACCTTAATTAAAGTGTTGTATCTGGATGCAAGGCACTGCCGGCCATAAAATTGTTATTTCCATCAGGTTGTGTGTACAGACAACATACATACCATATGTATCTCTCTGCACCACTAGATTTTTATTGTCCCAGTCCTCATCTCTTTCCAAAAGGATTGATTTTTCTAAATAAAAAAATCACTGCGGGCACAATCAATAACTTTTAACTGTCGCAAGCCACCTTGCCAGTTTACCTCAGTGAATACGAGTAAATAGTGGGTCAGGAGGAACGCGAGCACTTCTCATTGGACACAAGGGTGTGCAGCGTAACACTGCTCCCATGCCATCATTTAGCTTTATTTGGATATGATCATTTCCATCAGCGAACATCTGCACCACGCTTTCGGGAACCAGAACAGTCTATATTCCCTTACTGTTTTTCTCAAATCCTTTACCTTCTTATCAATAAGTCATCAATATCCCCAGCATTTTCACCAAATGAGCCACACATCAATTTAAAACTTTAATACTTAGCCCCATATTTCACCAATAGTTGAACTTTTTAGTCAACCCACAAATTCATTTCTGTACCACAAATTTTTACCCAAAGTTAATCTCTTGCCTAAATTAAAATTTGCATTTTCAGTGCTTTAGCAATTCAACTTTATTTGCTGATGCATGCGAAAAATCCAGAATATGTAAATTTATAGGAAAAAAACAAACACAGCCTTCGAACGACGATCATTACTTGTTCGCCACTGCCATCTTCTGGTTTAAAAGATCTACAAAACATTCCAAAACACAATGTGCTGGACTAACTCAGCTGGTCAAGCAGTGTCTGAGCAAGGAATGGTTAGGCAACATTTTGGGTCAGGACTCTTCTTCGGAGTCCTGACCCAAACATCGCCTGATCAGCTGAGTTACTCCAGCACTTGGCGTTTTGCTCAATGTTCCATAAATTGTGTTTATCAAACCCTAGATTTTAAAATCAAGTTGTACCTGATCTTCTTTTAAGCGGCTTCACTGCCTTTTAAATTGACTGCTGCAATGATTATTGCCAAAGATTGAAATTCTACATAAAATAGGAGTGGTGCAGATGATAAAGCTGCTGCCTCACAGCACCAAGGATCTGGGTTCAATCCTGACTTCAAGTGATCACAGTGAACATTCTCCGTTACCATATGGTTCTCCCCCAAGTTGCTCCAGTTTTCTTCAACATCCCAGACCTGAGGGTTGGCGGGTTAACTCGTCACTGAAAACTGCATCCAGTATGTGGGTGAGCGGTAGTATCTGAGGGGATCTAATGAGAATGTGATCAAAAAAGGCGAGTAATAAAGGTTTAGTGTAAAGGGGGGGGGGGGATGTTTGGCGCAGACTTGGTGGACTGAAAGGCCCTCCCTGTGCTTCTCTCTCTTTGATTCTAAAACATATAATGTGAAATGCCAGTGCCATTTGCTGTTAAACACTGCCATCTAGTGGTTCTGGCGATAATCAGTTTATAAGCATGGTTTCTCCTCTTCTGTTTTAGATGGATCCTTCGCCAGCCGTGTGCCGTGGTTCAACTCTGGCTCCACCTCGCCCCAGAGTGAACAAGAATAGAGTTCACCTAAGTCCCCACCTTTCACCTGTAATACCTGTTCCTATACCTCCTCCCCCAGCCCCTATCCAGGGACCCCAGCAGTCCTTCAGGCGAGGCAGAGGTTCACCCACTCTAACCTCATTTACTGCATCCGGATTTCTCCAATGTGGCCTCCTGTACATCAACAAGACCGAGCGTAGACTTGCAGACCATTTTGCTGAACACTTCTGATCTCCTGGTTGCTAACCATTTTAACCACTTCCCAGTCCCATTCTGACCGTTCTGTCCATGGGCAGAGTGAGGCCACATGTAGACTGGAGGAACAGCACTTCGTAATCTGCTTGGGTTACCAACCCATCAGTATGAACATTGAATTCTTAATTAGATAACCTCCAAATAACCCCCATGCCTTTTATCTTCCACACCCCCTTCCTCCTCTGCCATGCCCCACCTGGACTCCCACCTATTTCTCCCATCCCCCTCCACTCCAGCTACTTTCCTCCCTCGAGCTTCGCATTTTGCAACTCGTCACCCTGTCTCACACGTTCTGTTTATATCATAAAAACCCTATCAAAAAAACCCTCACCTGTGTTCAGCTATTGTACTTTGTCATGCCTCTACCCACTTCTAGCTTTCTTCTCTCCCACTACAATCAGTCCGAAGAAGGTGAATCTTGAGGTTCTTGAGAATCTTGAGGTGAACATTGAATTCTCCAATTTACGTACAGTGCCTTCAATAATGTTTGGGACAAAGTCCCATCATTTATTTATTTGCCTCTGTACTCCACAATTTGAGATTTGTAATATAAAAAATCACGTGGTTAAAGTGCACATTGTCAGATTTTATAAAAGGGTATTTTTATACATTTTGGTTTCACCATGTAGAAATTACAGCTGTGTTTATACATAGACCCTCCATTTTAGGGCACCATATTGTTTGGGACACGTGGCTTCACAGGTGTTTGTAATTACTCAGGTGTGTTTAAATGCCTCCTTCATGTAGGTATAAGAGAGCTCTCAGCACCTAGTCTTTCCTCCAGTCTTTCCATCATCCTTTGGAAACTTTTATTGCTGTTTTATCAGCATGAGGACCAAAGTTGTGTCAATGAAAGTCAAAGAAACCATTATGAAACTGAGAAACAAGAATAAAACTGTTACAGACATCAGCCAAACCTTAGGCTTACTGAAATCAACTGTTTGGGACATCACTAAGAAGAAAGAGTGCACTGGTGAGCTTACTAATCACAAAGGGACTGGCAGGCCAAGGAAGACCTCCACAGCTGATGACAGAAGAATTTTATCTATAATAAATAAAAATCCCCAAACACCTGTCCGACAGATCAGAAACACTCTTCAGGAGTCAGGTGTGGATTTGTCAATGACCACTGTTCGCAGAAGACTTCATGAACAGAAATACTGGTCTGAAGAAGGGCTTCGGCCCGAAACGTTGCCTATTTCCTTCGCTCCATAGATGCTGCTGCACCCGCTGAGTTTCTCCAGCATTTTTGTGTACCCGCAAAAATAGATTGACAGGTTACAGTTTGCAAAGATGTACTTAAAAGAGCAACCACAGTTCTGGAAAAAAGGTCTTGCGTAGATTAACTTATATCAGATTGATGGCAAGAGCAAAGTATGGAGGAGAGAAGGAACTTCCCAAGATCCAAAGCATACCACCTCATCTGTGAAACATGGTGGTGGGGTTACAACTGCTAATGGTGGTAGCATAAAGAATTCTGAAGTGTATAGACACGTTCAAACAAATGCCTCAAAATTCATTGGCCGATGTTTCATTTTTCAGCAAAACAATGATCCCAAACATACTTCTTGAGTGGCCAAGTCAATCACCCGATCTGAACCCAATTGAGCATGCCTTTTATATGCTGAAGAGAAAACTGAAGTGGACCAGCCCCCAAAACAAGTATAAGCTAAAGATGGCTGCAATACAGGCCTGGCAGAGCATCACCAGAGAAGACACCCAGCAACTGGTGATGTCCATGAATCGCAGACTTCAAGCAGTCATTGCATGCAAGGGATATGTAACAAAATACTAAACATCACTACTTTCATTTACATGATATTGCTGTGTCCCAAACATTATGGTGCCCTGAAATGGGGGGGACTATGTAGACCATGTAGAAATTACTGCTGTAATTTCTACATGGTGAAACCAAAATGTAAATGATAAATAAATGATGAGTCTTTGTCCCAAACATTATGGAGGTCACTGTAAATCATCTCAACCCCCTCATCCCCATGTCCCACCTGAATAAGCACCCATTTCTCCTCTTCAACATATATTCCTTCCCCTGGCATCAACAATTGGCACTACTTCTATCCTATCTCACACCTTTTGCCATTTCATCTCTGGTCTTTGTCCAACCACCTGCATATTAAACCTCATCCTCTACCCCTAAACCGTATCCACCTCTCACTTGCCAGGCTTTGTCCCGACCCTCTTCCTTTCCAGCTTACTTCGCCCCCACCCCCACCCCACTGCTGAGTTACTCCAGCACTTTGTCTCCTTGTTTTGTGAACCAGCATCTGCAGTTCCTTGTTGAACCTTGTCTGTGTTCTTAAAGGCCAGTGTGAGTGTATTTTCACATGTGGTTACACCTTACCCTAGTGCAAGAATCAAGTGTTACTGTTTTAACAATCAAAATGCTGGACGAGTCAAGGATGATCAAGAATGGGTCTCACCCCGGTCACTCCCTCTTCTCCCCTCTCCCATCAGGCAAGAAGTATGGATGTATGAAACACACACCTCCAGATTCAGGAACAGTGTCTTCCCAGTTGTCATCAGGCAACTGAACCATTCTATCAACTAGTAGAGAGTGGTCCTGAGCTACCATCTACCTCATTGGAACCCACTATCTGTAATCAGACATTACTGGGCTTAATCTGGCACTAAACATTATTCCTTTTATCAAGTTTATCTGTACACTCGATGGCTTGTATTGTCTTTCAGCAGACTGGTTAGCACGCAACAAAAACTTTTCACTGTACCTCGGTACACGTGACAATAAACTAAACTAAGTAACTAAGCTACACTAGCTCAGCTTGACCGTCTTGTTTCGAAGGCACATAAGAGTGTAAAATTGTTCACTGCAGCTCCTTCTTTGTGCATCACCAGACTAATTTCTGTGCATTGGAAAATGATGCAAATAATTGGATTTCGGGACAAGTAACTTTGTCTAAAACAGGAAGAAGTCTAAGGAAATTTTTGGTTGTAGGTTTCCGTCTAAGTGCTTAGACTGGGTTCTCAGTTACTCAAGTCACAAACCCTGGGGTAAACAATAGCACTCCACCTGATATGAATGAATAAGTTTATTGGCCAAGTATTCACATACAAGGAATTTGCCTTGGTGCTCTGCCCGCAAGTGACAACATGACATAGTGACAGTTAGGAATGACACATAAAACATTAAACATTAATAATAAAACATTATAGATTAAACATGTGAATTAAATAAAATACCAGAGCAAAAGGAGGCAAATAGTCTAAGGGAGAACCTCACGCTCTATGGTAGTTTGTTCTGCTCAACATTATATCATTTTTACCTTCCAATGTATGAAAATGTTAGAGACATTATCAGAGTTCTGCTAAATACCAATATTCAAAAGATTTAGTTTTTTTTTAAATTTAGAGACAGCGCTGAAAGAGGCCCTTCGGCCCACTAAGACTGCGCCGATCAGCAACCCCCGCACACTAACACTATCCTACACACACTAGGGACAATTTACAATTTTACCAAGCCAATTAGCCTACAAACCTGTACATCTTTGGAGTGTGGGAAGAAACCGAAGCACCCAGAGAAAACCTATGCGGTCACAGGGAGAACATACAAACTCCGTACAGACAGCACCCATAGTCAGTTTGGTTTATTGTCACGTGTACCGAGATACAGTGAAAAGCTTTTATTGCGTGCTATCCAGTCAGCAGAAAGACAATACATAATTACACTCGAGCCATTTACAGTGTATAGATACAGGGTCAGGATCGAACCCGGGTCTCAGGCGCTGTAAGGCAACTCTACCATTGCGCCACCGTGATGCCCACATAGATGCTGAATATTTGTTTACACAAAGAAAGTCATATTCTCTATCACCTGAAAATAGCAGTGGTACTTTATTACGCGACTTAAACTGACCACAGTTGACTCTTAAGTAGCAAACAGTTTATTTTCTCTAGCTCGCCTATTTCTGTTCTTAGCTAATCCTTGAAGTCTACCCTCAGACTGCACTATGTTGGAGAGGGTAAGCAAGAAAGGCCTTTACGCCATTGTTCACAAGCAAGGTATTTGTATAGAAATGGCTTTACTTAATGGAACCGATTCACAGTTATTGCAACCAGAAGCCTTGGCGCTGAATATATCAAGAGCAAGTTTATTTTATTCCACACGGTGGAAGACAGGGCTGTAAATTATCCATTCAACCAAATAAGCGTTCTTTCACAGCAGTGTACAATTCCAGATTACAGCCTTCCATGCTTCAGAATACACAAGCACTCCCTCAAATATACTGCCAGCCATGTACACATACATACTGCATAGCACATTTAACTGAACTAAAACGAACAGAGGTAAACTTTCCATCTTGCTGCTTTTGTGTACATAATGCAAAATAGTAATTCAAATCTAATTCAACTAATAAGTAAAAAGCAGTTTTGAAACCAATACACTCTACAACGATAAGTCATGAACATTTATTTTTCACACTATGTTTTAAATCACCTGCAAATGCAGTTAAATAAACATTATTGGTTAAGAATACTGGATTGCTTCCAAATTATGATAAATAAGCAGTGCTATCTTCAAGGCATCATAAAGACAAGTGAGAATGTTTTTGTGCCTGTATATAGCAATGTTACAAAATTTTGAGATTTTAAAAATCAAGTCTGTAATTTATCCCATCAGATAAAGCATAAAAATAAGTTTAATTTGACACCTAATTCACTTTCATATCTCAAGTATTTAAAAAGTTATGGCCATTTTCATACTGGGAAATGAGCATCTTGTTCCCTATTGATTTTCTATGGACATAACAAAAAAGCTGTGATCGTGAACAGTCAAAAGCCCATAACTTTCTTAAAAATTAAGAGAACTGAATGAAATTTT
Source organism: Amblyraja radiata (assembly GCF_010909765.2). Lineage (NCBI taxonomy): Eukaryota > Metazoa > Chordata > Chondrichthyes > Rajiformes > Rajidae > Amblyraja > Amblyraja radiata. Next base: position 113,815,192 of record NC_045957.1, read on the forward strand.
CAGTTATCATAGATTGAAGCATTCTGAAACAAATATAAAATAATCTTACTTGGATGACCTGAAATTAAAGCATATAATTAGTTAGTTACCTAATTGTAGCTAATTTCAGACTTCAATTACTAGATCTAAACATCTATCCATTTCTTAATAAATGATTAACATTTTTAAATAGCCTAAATGTCCAAATAATAGTCACAAATAATTCACAATAAAACATGATTTTTAAATCTCATTTACATTAATTTATAGGCCAAATGGAAGGAATTTAGTGTTTAATTGCTGTAAATAAATGCCCATTTAAATCAGCTTTCCAGTGGGTCCCTGTGGAACGCGCTGGTTTAGAACGTTCACATTGCGGTAGATTTGTGCCCCAAATGCCGAGAAAAATACTGCGCGATATAATGGGCCCAAATTGAGCTACTCGCAATATTAAACTTAGTATAAAGGGATCTTTAGAAGCCCTTTTTAATGTAAAAATATACAACCTAACTTCTGCTATTTGCTTTATGAGACCCTGCGGTTGCTGGCGGTCGCGGGTTTAGAGATTGATTTTTAAACTACTATAACTATTATTCAAGGCCTTTAAACCTAATAATAGCTTTTGCGACGGGGTCTTCCAGCGATTTTTCGTTAATAATTAACTAGGCTGAACATTTTCGATTGGAACAGCTTAGAGAAAATCGCGTTTTAAACCCGCCCCCTCTAAACGGCGCCAAAATCGCGCACACCCTCAGCAGCAGATCTTCAACGACGCTTCAGGTAGGCTTTGCAACATACCTACTGTATATAGCGGGGTGACAACAAAAATATACTGTTTGCAGAACCATACGAGAAGTGTATAACCAGACTGGCTAACATAAAAACACAAAGTATAAAGAGCCCATTTGATGCAGCACAAAAGTGTTATTGTGATTTTCTTTAGGTTTTGGGTCCAGCCACCACTATTTAATATGCCCAGCAGCTAAAAATAAAATCCCTACTTGTTTAATAAACCACTTAATAATACCTTTAAAACGATGGAATTCAATACATGAGCTCATATGCTATAGGTGGCTTTTGCCCAACAGATTTTACTAATAAAACAGAGCAGTTACGAACACTTGTTTACCAAAAGAAAGCTTTTCTGTCATGTGTCTTTACTGTTACGGAAAATCTAGATGAGACACCAAGGAGTTTGCAGATGGTGGACAAGATCAAATTTTGCTGATTTTAGCACTAGTTTTCATTAATTGCTCTACAACCTTTAACAAGCACACTTCACATTTGTAGGAGACATGTGCCTGCATTTGCATGTAAAAAGTTAGACATGTGATTAGATTCAGAGAGGCATACATAGTCAGAGAGATACAGTGTGGAAACAGGCCCTTTGGCCCAACTTGCCTACACTAGAAACATAGTAAATAGGTGGAGTAGGCGATTCGGCCCTTCGAGCCTGCACCGCCATTCAATATGATCATGGCTGATCATCCAACTCAGTATCTTATACCTGCTTTCTCTCCATACCCCATGATCACTTTAGCCACAAGGGCCACATCTAACTCCCTCTTAAATATAGCCAATGAACTGGCCTCAACTTCATTATGTGGCAGAGAATTCCAGTGATTCCGTGTAAAAAATATTTTTCTAATCTCAGTCCTAAAAGATTTCCCCTTTATCCTTAAACTGTGACCCCTTGTTCTGGACTTCGCCAACATCGGGAACAATCTTCCTGCATCTAGCCTGTCCAACCCCTTAAGAATTTTGTAAGTTTCTATAAGATTCCCCCTCAATCTTCTAACTTCTAGCAAGTTTCTATAAGATCCCCCCTCAATCTTCTAACACTAGTCCCACCTGCCCCGGTTGGTCCATATCCCTCTAAACCTGTCCTATCCATGTACTTGTCTAATTATTTCTGAAATGTCAGGATATTCCCAGCCTGAACTACCTCCTGTGGCAGCTTGTTCCATACACCCATCACCCTTTGTGTGAAAAGGTTACCCCTCAGACTCATTTTAATATTTTGCCCTTCACCTTAAACCTATGTCCTCTGGTCCTCAATTCACCTTGAAGAGATCGGGTAGACTTCCCAAAATGCAACAAGACACATTTCTCTGTACACAATGCCATCAACCATTCCTCAGCCCACCTGGCCAATCGATCAAGATCCTGCTGCAATTTTTGCACAACCATCTTCATTATCTGTAAAACCATCCACTGTGCCTTCAGCAAACTTGCTAATCTTGGCATGTACAGTATGTTCTCATCCAGATCATTGATATAGATGGCAAACAGTAATGGTTCCAGCACCGAACTATGAGGCACACTACTAGTCACAGGCCTCCAGTCCGAGAAGCAACCTTCCACCATCACTCTCTGCTTCCTTCCATGAAGCCAATTTTCTATCCCCACGGAAACAGGCCCTTCAGCCCAACTTGCCTTTACTGACTAACATGTCCCATCTGCCTGCATTTGGCCGGTATCCCTCTAAACCTATCTTATCCATGTATCTGTCAATGTTTTTTATTGAATGTTTTTTATTATAAGAGGAATAGGACGGGATTTCAAAGCCTGAGCTTTGAATAAAAACATGAGAAAAGTGAAAATGAAAAGAGATATGTTCATAATTTAGAACCAAGCAACTGTGTCGGTTTCGTGTGCACTTAGGTTGTTCTAAGGATATTTATTCTTGGCCAAAATCAACTAGGTAGATTTTGGTTTGTTAACCTGAATACAGTGAAAGTTAATTTGTTACAAAAAGGAATCTCAGTTTTAAAACGCAGCCAAGGATTGACTTCATCGTCAGGTATATGTGACAACATTGGGAGCTATCCTGTTGCAGCATTTGATTACAGGATTATTTTAACCTACAATGTAGTTGAATGGTGAATGTAAGACCAGTGTTTGGCTAAATGGCATTACAGTGCCGTTTCTAACTTGCCTTTGCATGTTCTCATTGACAACGGGCTCCTTGTGTCTTTAAGTGCTTACATTGGACGGACCCAGCATCTGTTTGTTATCAGACTGGCAGCTTGAAAATAAATCCAGTTATAAATTTTATCAGCTGTTGGTGGTGGTGGGATGGGGTGGGGGGCAGTCTTGCTCTGCTGAAACCTACTCTGCTTCATTGACTGGGAATGAAAAGATTCAGCTGAAATGCAAGAAAAAAAGATGAAGGAATCTGGGAGCCATTTGTGGGTCAAGCTCTGGTAATGAAATGATTAAATTGAAAAGTTGAAGCATGTGGGTTGGTTATAAATGTTAAATATAGAACTCTCCTGGCTGGTGTTGACTGTCATGCGTCCAAGATTTTGAGTATGCCATTCACATAGTTTCATTGCGACTACCTATTCAGTTTAATTTTTTGTTTATAAGGTGGTTTGCTTCACATCGTGCCCTTTTGAGAGTAGTAATTGCTTTTGCAACCTTTTCCGATGGTTGCTTGGTGGTGATTATAACTAATACATGATTAAACCAGGATGCTCTTCTAATTGTAACAGAAGGGAGTAAAACGTTCATTTGTTGCCTCAGTAAACTGATGCCAATGGAATGACACACAAAGGAGAAGAGTGCTGTGCAGTGCATGTACTTGTGGAAAGTTTTCTAATTTTGCTCTGCCACTTAGTCATACAGCATGAAAAGAGGCCCTTCAGCCCAATTTGTAGGTCAATCAAGATGCCCCATCTATGATCGTCCCATTTGATTGAATGATACTCTATTGTCACATGTAGGTATAGTGAGATTCTTTGTTTGCATACAGTACTAGTATGTAAGAGTTGCCATATAAAGGGTGCCAACAAAGTTACAAGAATATTCAATATAGTCCCTCTTTCAGATCCCCCACCTTCCCATGCCAGGTCCCTCTTTGTTCTCGGCACCCCCTCCCCCCCTCCCCCAACTCCAGGTTCCTCCTTGTCAGCGGGTTCACCAGCAACCGCCGGGACGCACACTGGATCATCCTCGGCCAGCCGCCGGCACTCAAGTGGGCGATGTCTCTCTCCGACAGCCTTCCACTCTTACCGACAGCCCTGCTCGCTCACCGATGTCTCTCTTCTCCTCGCTCAGTCAGCAGCCAGGCCCGGTCCTGGCCCAATATCCACCCGCATTTGGCCCAATATACCTCTAAATCTTTCTTATCCATGTACCTGAACCAGAGTCTTTTGGCCTCAATTACCTCCTCTGGCAGCTTGTTCCATACATCTACTACCCTCTAGGTGACCGTATTAAATCTTCCCATCTCACATTAAACTATGGGCTTTCCTTCTGTTTCCCCAGACCTAGGATAAAGACTTTGTCCATTCACGCTATCCATTTTTCTCATGATTTTGCACATCTCTGTACAATCATTCCTCATCCTCCTGCACTCCAAGAAATAGTCGTAGCCTGCCCAACCTCTTCCTATAGCTCAGCCTCTTAAATCATGCCAACATCCTCGTAAAGCTCTGCATTCTTTCCAGCATAATGACATCCTTCCAGTTTAGTTTATTGTCACTTGTACCGTTGCGTGCTATCCAGTCAGCAGGAAGATGATACATGATTACAATTAAATCGTCCATCATGTACAAATACAGGAGAAAGCGAATAACATTTAGTGCAAAATAAAGTCCAGTAAAGCTCGATTAATGTTAATCGAAAGGTCTCCCATGAGGTAGATAGTAGCTCAGGATCACTCTCTAGTTGTTGATAGGATGGTTCAGTTGCTTGATGACAGCTGGGAAGGAACTGTCCCTGAATCTGCAGGTGTGCGTTTTCACACTTCTGCATCTCTTGCCTGATGGGAGAGACGAGAAGAGGGAGTGAGCGGGGTGAGACTCGTCTTTGATTAGGCTGTGGCCTTGCCGAGTCACATGGTGTAGATGGTCAACGGAAGAGAGGTTTCTGTGATGGTCTGGGCTGCGTCCACAATTCTCTGCAATTTCTTGCGGTCATGGATGGAGATGTTCCCAAACCATATTGCGATGCATCCTGACAAAATGCTTTCTAGGGAGCATTTGAAGAAGCTGGTGACAGTTGTTGGGGACACTTTGGCCTTCAGAAGCCTGCTAAGAAAGTAGAGGTGTTGGTGTGCATTCTTGGCCATTGCTTTGATATGGCTAGTCCAGGTTGCTTGTGATATTTACTCCTTGCAACTTGAAGCTTTTAACCAACTCTATTTTGGCACCGTCAATGTATGTACTTCACTTCCTGAAGTCGATCACTATCTCCTTTGTCTTGCTGACGTTGTGAAAGGTTGTTGGCTTGACATCAGGTTACAGCGTTCTCAATCTTCTTCCCGTGGTCTGTCTCGTCATTACTTGATATCAAGCCCACTACATTGGTGTCATCTGCAAATTTGTAAATTGAGTTTGATTTGTACTTGGCTGCACAGTTGTGGGTATATAAGGAGTAAAGACGGGGCTGAGTACGCATCCTTGCACAGCAACCACCCACCTTAACTCCTCATTTGCTTTTGTATCCATTCTGCTCTAAGAACATTCAGTCCATGGTCTCCAATCTTGACCATGTATTTATTAAGTGACAATTCAAACGCAATTATTTTGGGGGGAAAAACTGCTGTAAGGGTGGAGATTAAGTTAATCTCTGAATCAGATTATGGCAAAAAGATTAGGCAACAGCAAAAACAATCCAATAATCCAAGAAGGATATGGAGGACAGTGAGATCAGTATGGTAAATACTAATATACACAAGATAGACACAAAATGCTGGAGTAACTCAGCGGGGTAGGCAGCATGTCTGGAGAGGAGGAATGGGTGACGTTTTGGGCCGAGACCCTTCTTCAGACTCGTCAGAAGAAGGATCTCGATCTGAAACGTCACCCATTCCTTCTCTCCAGAGATGCTGCCAGTCCTGCAGTTCCTTCCTACACATACTAATATACAAGGGCAGTTTGAGATTGAGGAGGAGGAGATGTTGGGGCTCTTATAGAGCTTTAAGGCAGATACATCCCAAGACTTGATGGGATTTATGCCAGGTATTGAGAGCCAAGAGGGGATTGCAGGAGCCAGATGAAGATCTTTGCATCATCTCCAGCCACATGCGAGGCCCAGAGGACAGGAGGGAGAGCAGCTAATGTTGTTTCTTTATTTAAGAAAAGTAGAGAATCGAGGGAATTATAGGCTGGCAAACCTCATGTCAGTGATAGGGATGCTATTGGGATTGGGAGAGGATTCTTCGGGATAGGATTTACTTCCATTTGGAAGAGAATGGGTTAATTAGGGGCAGTTAGCAGGGCTTTATACACAGAAGGTTGTGTCTTATTAACTTGATTGCATTTTTTTGAGGAGGTAACGAGGGTGATCGATGAGGGTAGGGCGGTGGAAGCTGTCTACATAGATGTTGTTTTAGCAAGGCATTTGATGAAGTCCCCCATGGTTGGCCGATCCAGAAGAATAAACTGCACGGGATTAATAGTGACTCGGTCGTATGAATTCAGAACTGGCTTACTGATAGAAGACACGGGGTTGTGGTGGAAGGACAATATTCAGGCTGGAGATATGTGACCAGTGAAGTTCCACAGGAATCTGTGCTGGGTCATCACCTGTTATTTATATATATATATATATACATAATAAGATTACATTACTGAAATTTAAACTTAACCAAATTTTATCGGTAAGAGTAATAAGATTATTCCAAATTACAAAACAGGTACATTTCGAATTTGGTGACAAGCCACATAAACACAAGCCACATAAACACAAGCCATATATTATATATATATATAAATAACTTGAATGTAAACATGGACGATCGAACACTATGAGGAAGACTGTCAAGGTATGCAGCGGGATATAGATTGGGCTACAGAAATGTGTGGAGAAATGGCAGATGGAGTTTAATCCAATGAAGTATGAGGTGTTATACATTGGGAGGTAAAACAAAAGGGCAAAAAATACAACTAATGGCATGAATTTTATCAGCATTGATGTACAGAGCGATCTTGGAGCCCAAGTCTACAACTTTCCGAAAGTGACAGCACAAATGGATAGAGTCGTAAAGAAGGCATATGGTTTGTTTAGGGGCATGGGGTATAAGAGTTGGAAAGTCATGATGCAGCTTTTCGACTTGGTTAGGCCACATTTGGTGTATTGCATGTAGAACCCATTTCATGAAGGAGGCTTAGGAAAGGATGCAGAGGTGGTTTACCAGAATTATGCCTGGATCAGAGGCTATTAGCTGCAGGGAGAGGTTGGACAGACTTGGATTATTTTCCCTAGAATGGCGGAGATTGCAGGGAGACCTGATAGAAGTATATAAAGTTATGAGAGGCAGATAGAATAGGCGGTCAGAACCGTTTACCCAAGATGGATAAATAAAATACTAGAGGCCATAGCTTTAATGTGAGAGGAACAAAGTTTAAAGGATATATGCAGAGCAACATTTTTTTGTTACACAGAGGGTGGTGAAAGTCTGCATTGCGCTGCCGTTGATAGTCAATAGACAATAGGTGCAGGAGTAGGCCGTTCGGCCCTTCGAGCCAGCACCGCCATCCAATGTGATCATGGCTGATCATCCCCAATCAGTACCTCGTTCCTGCCTTCAAACCCATATCCCCTATCTTTAAGAGCCCTATCTAGCTCTCACTTGAAAGTATCCAGAGAACTGGCCTCCACCGCCTTCTGAGGCAGAGAATTCCACACTTACAACTCTCTGTGAGAAAAAGTGTTTCCTCGTCTCTGTTCTGATTGGCTTACCCCTTATTCTTAAACTGTGGCCCCTGGTTCTGGACTCCCCCAAAACCGGGAACATGTTTCCTGCCTCTAGCTTGTCAAACCCTTAACAATCTTATATGTTTCAATAAGATGCCCTCTCATCCTTCTAAACTCCAGAGTGTACAAGCTCAGCTGCTCCATTCTCTCAGTATATGACAGTCCCACCTTCCTGGGAATTAACCTTGTAAACCTACGCTGCACCCCCCCAATAACAAGAATGACCTTCCTCAAATTAGGGGACCAAAACTGCACACAATACTCCAGGTGTGGTCTCACTGGGGCCCTGTACAACTGCAGAAGGACCTCTTTGCTCCTATACTCGAGGCAGATACAATAGTAACATTTAAGAGACTTAAATGTAGGCATAAAGATATGCAGGAAATAGGGTGGAGGGGGGGGGGTGGGAGGAGAAGATAAATATTATGGCAAGGTAGATAAGAGATGATCTTCTGAGAGATAATAATTATTAGTAGGAAGGAATTGCAGATGCTGGAGTAACTCAGCAGGACAGGCAGCATCTCTGGATACTAAAGAAGTGTCCCAACCCAAAACGTCACCCATTCTTTGCCTTTTGGGTCTACCTTCGATAATAATGATTATACTGGTTGACAATAATGTAGTGTATGGGAACAATATTGTAGTATACAGGTAGACAATAATGTAGTGTACTGGTAGAAAATGCTAGATCAAAGGGAACATCTTCTACACCATAAACTATAAGTGGCTGGGATAAAAAACAAATGCCACAACTGTTAAAAAACTAGACGATATAAATAATGTACAATCCGGAAATCACAGTGAAACAGCGCTGCCATGCAGCTGCGGCTCGCCTGCAGTCCGTCTGTCTTTTTCTTTTTTTTTGGTTTTCTTTTGTCTTGTTGGACGTATGTTTTAGTTTATTTTTAGTTGTGTATGTGTGGGGGGAGGGGGAAACTTGTTTTAGTCTCTTCCTTCGGGGGGATGTGACCTTTTCTTTATCGTATCTCCGTCTCCGCTGAGGCCTAATCGCGGTGCTGGCGGCCTCCAACTGGGGCCGACCTCGAGGCTCCAGAGGCAGAGCCAAGACTCATCATCGTGAAGCTGGCCGACTTCGGGGCTGTGGTGGCGGCCTGACTTCGGAGCCTCAGAGGCTTCGGCCGCTGGCCCAGTGGACGACAACATCGGGAGCTCGCAGGTCCCAGGTTGGTGACCGATTCTCCGAAGCTCCCGCAACAGCTTTGTCAGCTGGACTGGAGGGTGGCAGCTTCGTCCGCCCCGGGCCGCGGAGTTTGAACCGGCCCGTTCGCGGAGCTCGGATTCGGTCGCAGGATTTACCATCACATGCCGGGGGGCCCAACATCGAAAGGCTGGATCGCCTCAACGCAGCGGGAGAACAAGGAAGGAAGAGACAAGGACTTTAAGACTTTGCCTTCCATCACAGTGAGGAGGTGTCTGGTAGACTCACTGTGGTGGATGTTAAACTGTGTTCATTGGGTGTTCTGTTATTTTATTCTATGCCATGACTGCAAGTTACGTAATTTCGTTCAAACTAAAGGTTTGAATGACAATAAAGGATACTTTGTACTTTTAAATTGTGTCAACTTATTCTTACATTATTACCATTCCTATTGATGATTAAGAACTTTACAACGCTGAATTTCTCTGTAACTTAAAAATTCTATTTTAAAAGTGTCAGGAAGAACACAGTCAAACAGTGACAAAACACACTTTGCAAAACATAGCAATTAACATAAGCAACCAAGTAGTGATTCTGGTCAGTAATTCAATTTTGAAGTAGTTTCAAAGGAAACTTAAGACACCACCAGAAACCATTGTTTACATTGCTAAGATTAAATTCCGTAATTATGTGTGTTATAGAATGTATTTTATTTGGTATTTACCTGTGATTTTGTACCCGTAGGCGGCTAGTTGACCTGCCATGTATTCGCCATCTGAATTATTATGTGAACAACCCCAAGTCTTCACCCAAATTTTCTGTGTTCCAGGAATAACACTGCAAATATTTTTTTAAAGTAATGAAAACAATAATTAAACTCAAAATTTCAAATCATTATACTAAATGCCCCCGAACGTACATAGATAATTTTCTATTTCTGGTCACATTAATATTAAAAAGATAATCTATTAATAATATCAGTTGTAGCAACACCATAAATACAATCACAAAAACATCCTTTATGTGCAAATTCAACATGCAAAAGTTGATTAAACTACCTATTTGAATGGTTTGCGATTATATCAATGCGCAATGATCAGTTTTTGTTACTTTCAGTATTTTCACTCAGTGACAATGGAGAAATATTGATATATTACCAAAAAAGAGTGGTCTATAACTTAGAAGGAAACTTAAATGAAAATGTTCCCATGCACTTTATCTTTATATTTCGGCAGAGGTGAAACACTGAAATCAAAAATCCTATTGGTGCACATTCGTACAATCACATGCTTTAAAGCTGTACAATGCAAAATGTAGACAGTGTAGATAGACTATGGTCATGATGGAAGTGGTTAACTTTTAAGGTGATGAAAAGAGTATATTTTCAAAACACCTTCAAAATTATTATTGGAGATTAGCTCCTTATTTCTCACATGTTTTGTGGAGGACCAAAATGATTTAAGGATTTAGGAGCGCAGACATACTGCACACCAAGCTCCAACCTGCACTTATAGTCAGTGTATTTACTTAATTTCCACTTTAATTTCCGATTAAATGGTAACCAAGAGAATGCTGATACTGTGATTATAAAATGGAAAAGTAAAATACTTTCCAGGATAGAACGACAAGAAGCCATAACTTTGAAGGATAAAGCTTAACGGAAATATGAGGAGCAAGTTATTTTTGTTTTTTCGGTGAACACTTTAAACATGCTGCAAGGGTGGTGGTAAAGGTGGATATGAAGGTGGTATCTAAGACGTCTGCATAGGCATGTGAATATGCAGGGAATGGTGGAATATGGATTGTGTGCCAGCAGATAAGATTTATCTTGGCATCATGTTCGGCACAAACATTGTGGGCCGAAGGGCCTGGCCCTCTGCTCTGCTGTACTGTTCTTTGTTCTATGAAATAATCCAGAAGATTGGCCTCCAATAAGCTTTAACATTTTGCTTTGCCTTGGTATTGCTCCTTTCAGTGGTGTCGTCCTCCATCCAGTTTGCCGTTACCACCATCCCCTACCTATTTTAAAAATACAAGTAGTTCTGCTGTAATGCCATAGTTCTGAAGAAACCTTGTGATGTAGAAAATAACACAATTATTATTTCTCCTGTTAATAAGGCAGAAAATACATTTATACTTGGGAACTTGGTATGGTTAAGGGAGATGTCTTGAGGACACTCCATATTACAGTCAATGAGATGCTGGACACGCTACGACATATGAAGATATGTATGTATGTATGTATGTATGTATATAGATGTATGAAGATGTGTATATATGGAGAGGATATCTCCACGAGTGGGAGAGTCTAGGACCAGAGTTCACAGCCTTAGAATAAAAGGATCTACTTTTAGAAACGAGATGAGCAGGAATTTATTTAGTAAGGTGTCGAATCTAGGAAATTCTTTGCCACAGACGGTTGCAGAGGCCAAGTCATTAGGTATTTTTAAAACAGAGATTGAAAGGTTCTTGATCAGTAGGTGCCAAAGGTTATGGTAAGAAGGCAGGAGACTGGGGCTGAGAGGGAAAGATAGATCAGCCTTAAAAGATAGATATGACTTAATGGTGGAGTAGACTCGATGGGCCAAATGATCTAGTTCTGCTCCTATGACATGAACTTATTACCTTTTTTATCCCCCTGCAGGATTTTCAAAAACAAAAAGGTCTTGCCAATAACGTTAAAATTATTTTCGTTATTGCAAGCTGAAAAAAGCAAAGGCCTTATGTAGCACTGTTTAATACAGCATCATTGCACAAGTGTCAATGGAAATAATTGCTTATCAATTTCTGTGTAGAAAGGAACTACAGATGCTGGTTTAAATCAAAGATAGACACAAAATGTCAAAGTAACTCAGCGGGACAGGCAGCATCTCTGGAGAGTAGGAATGGATGGCGTTTCGGCTTATCAATTTCAATGGTCTCTGCGGTGAAACTGACAGACTGTGTTCTTAAGAGGCAATGGTATCTGATTGCTGTGGTGAGTGGTTGCACAGAAACATATTATTTAGACTTTCTGTATTTTTCTTCTGCTTGTCAATTTCCAAAGTAACTTATAAGTGCAAATCCTGATCGAAACCTTGCTATAATCAATGAGGCCAGCATTATCCAAAATGCTCCCAAATTCATTGCTCGCATTATATCTAATTTGTGATATGGAAACTTGCATTATAGCAGAACTACCTGGAGTTTGCACCTTGCCATTTCTCTGCCCCATTCTTTATAAAGAGCAGTGTACATACTTATTTCAGATTCTACAGAATTTGGATAGAACATGGGACATGGATAGAACATTGTCAGTGGTTATTGAGAATAGACATGAAAATGGCATTGAGAGGGAAAGATAGATCAGCCACAGTTGAATGGCGAAGTAGACTTGATGGGCTAAATGACCCAATTCTGCTCTGATAACTTATGAACATATACGTGACTAAATAGATCAAGTATCTCTGTGGACATATATCTCACAATGGATTGCAGACCATCAAGTGCTCAGAATTTGTCTCCTTTTAATCTCTTTAATTTCTCTAGTACTGCTCTGCTAAAATGCACTCTTCCATAACACGAGTCATGAATAAGGGAACACTGATTGCATTACAAGAGCCGAATGCATTATAATTATATTTTGACTGGGAACGAGAGAATCACTTAAAAGTTACTTTGGAAACTGGGATCTTTAAAACGTTAGACTTTGATCTATGCAGAAAGGCTAATTGATTCAAGCAAGTTAAGGAAAATGGCCGTTACTGTTAAACAGGGAATAAGAAAAATGCCAAAAAAAATCTTATCACAACCACAAAATAGTTTATTGGAAATTGTAAAGCGCTGACATGCCCCAAGAATTCAAAATGAAATTGGACGAGTTCCTCTGAATGGCTACATGTTTTTTGGGGGCATCAAGTCAAGAGTGTTTATTGTCATATGTCCCAGATGGGACAATGAAATTCTTACTTGCTGCAGCACAACAGAATATGTGAATATGTAAACATAGTATATAATGGGGGAAGAGAAAAAAAAAGTTCAATAAATAACAAATATAGTGCAATAATAATAGTCTTTTGTAGTTCAGAACTCAGAGCTTATTTGTTGTTGTGTTTAATAGCCTGATGGCTGTGCGGAAGAAGCTGTTCCTGAGCCTGCACGTTACAGTTTTCAGGCTCCTGTACCTTCTTCCTGATGGCAATGGTGAAATGAGTATGGGTCTTTGATGATTTTGGCTGCCTTTTTGAGGCAGCGACTACGATAGATCCCTTCGACAGTGGGGAGAGTCAAAGCCGGTGATGGACTGGGCAGTGGTCACAACTTTTTGTAGACTTTTCCGCTCCTGATCGTTCAAGTTGCCGAACCAGGACACGATACAACCAGTCAGAATGTTATCTACCGTGCACCTGTAGAAGTTTAGGAGAATCCTCTTCAACATGCCGAATCTCCGTAATCTTCTCAGGAAGTAGAGTCGCTGATGTGCCTTCTTTATAATTGCATCGGTGTGCTGGGTCCAGGCAAGATCCTCGGAAATATGCACGCCCAGGAATTTGAAGTTTTGACCCTCTCCACCATCGTCCCATTGACGTGAACATGATTGTGGGTCCTCATACTTCCCCTACCAAAGTCCACAATCAGTTCCTTGGTCTTACTGATGTTGAAAGCCAGGTTTTTGTGCTGGCACCATTTGATCAGTTGGTCGATCTCACTTCTATACTCTGACTCGTCCCCATCTGTGATTCGTCCAACAACGGTGGTGTCGTCAGCGAACTTGATGATGGAGTTTGCACTATGTCCAGCTACGCAGTCATGGGTATAGAGTGAGTAAAGCCGGGGGCTGAGCACGCAGCCATGCGGTGCTCCTGTACTGAATGTTACTGAGGATGAAGTGTTACCACCAATTCAAATAGACTGTGGTCTGTGGATGAGGAAGACAAGGATCCAATTGCAGAGGGATGCGCAGAGGCCCAGTTCCGTGAGCTTGGTAACCAGCTTGGAAGGGATGATGGTATTAAATGCCAAGCTGTAGTCTATAAACAACAGCCTGACGTAAGTGTTTTTATTGTCCAAGTGGTCCAATGCGAAGTGGAGAGCCAGTGAAATTGCATCCTCCATTGACTAGTTGTGGCGGTATACGAACTGTAGTGGGTCGAGGTTCTTGTCGAGGTTGTAGTTGATGTGCACCATAATCAACCTCTCAAAGCACTTCATCACCACAGACGTTAATGCCATTGGTCAATAGTCATTGAGGCACGTCACCTTACTCTTCTTCGGCACTGGTATTATTGATGCCCTCATAAAGCAGGTGGGAACCTCAGACCTCAGAAGTGAGAGGTTGAAAATGTCTGCAAAGACTCCCGCCAGTTGGTCTGCACAGATCTTGAGAACTTGACTGGGTATACCATCAGGTCCAGGTGCTTTCCGAGGGTTCACCCCCCTGAAGGATTTTCTAACGTCGGCACTGTGACTGAGACCTTAATACCATCAGGGCGAATGGGGGCTCGGGAAGGCACATCAGTGTTCTCCCTATTGAACCGTGCTTAGAACGCATTGAGCTCGTCAGGGAGTGATGCTTCACTGTCGTTTGAGCTGCCTCCTGATTTTGCCTTGTGGGAGATGATGGCATTTAAGCCCTGCCACAGTTGCCGGACATCCGTCTCATCCTCCAGCTTAGAGCAGAAGTCCCTTTTAGCCTTTTTGATGGCCTTACCAAGGTCGTATCTGGACTTCTTATAGACCTCTGCATCGCCAGACCTGAATGCCCAAGATCAGGTCTTCAGAAGAATGCGGATCTCATGGTTCATCCAAGACTTCTGGTTAGACAACACTCGGAAGGTTTTTGTTGGAATGCGGTCCTCCACACATTTGTTTATGAAGTCTGTAACCACTGTGGCGTATTCATTCAGGGGCGTTGCCGAGTTCCTGAACATTGCCCAGTCTACAGACTCCAGGCAGCCTCCCCCGACCAGCTCTGTACAAGCCTCACCTCTGGGGCTTTCTTCAGTTGCTGCCTGAATGGTCGGATTTTCCGAAGTGAGGGCGAGGGATAGAGCGATAGGCGTCTTTGATGGTGGTGTAGCAGTAGTCGAGGGTGTTTGATCCTCTGGTGCTGCTGGAGACATGTTGGTGGAAGTTAGGGAGCGATTTCTTCAGGTTGGCTTTGTTGAAGTCCCTGGCAATGGTGGCAAACGCCTCGGGGTAAGCCGTCTGGTACTTGTTGACCACGGCGTGCAGCTCCTCCAGTGCCAGACGGATTAAACAAATAACGGATTAAACCCATTAAATAGTCTTCTCTTGAAATTTGACTGATCCTCGACAATTCCCCTGAACATTCTCAACTAGTATACTTTTACTGAAGAATTACTATCCCTTTCCTCAGAGATGCTGCCTGACCCAATTAGTTTCTCCAGCATCTGTATCTGCAGTTTCTTGTTTCTAAATATTTTTGTTCAACCTTTCTGGATCATTTGGTGGAGGATATTACATTCACTACATTTAAAACACATTCTACAGTTCAGCTGTCCTTACTTTCTTTTGGTTCATATTATCTAGTTAAACCCTTGGTTTTAGTTAAACACTAAACTTTATTTTTCTGCTGCAAAATAGTCTAACGGGCCTGTCCCACGAGCATGCGACTCCATGCGGCAAGCGCGACCTAAAAGGCCTGTCCCACGAGCATGCGACTGCATGCGGCAAGCGCGACCTAACCAGAAGCGGGGGCCGCACGGAGGTCGAGTGAGTGACATGAAGTGCGAGCGAAGTCCGCGCGTGACGTATGGTATCGAGGCAGCTGCGGGCCGGCAGGCCTTTGCCGTGCGGAATTTTTTAACACAGTCGATTTTCGGAGCCCCGCGCGATGTCGGGACCAGCTCCGCACAACTCCATATGGCTCCGGCGATCGAAGTGGGACCGGCCCGCGAGGCCGTACGGCTCAAGCGACCACGTTAGGACGCTCGTGCCGCATGGAGTCGCATGCTCGTGGGACAAGCCCTTTAGGTCGCGCTTGCCGCATGGAGTCGCATGCTCGTGCGACAGGCCCTTAAAGCATTCAACAAATATGTTGTATTCCCTCTGAAGACAGACACAGCAATTGTATCAGAAATTGAGAAAATCCCAAAACAATTTGTGGGTGGCACAGTGGCGGTTGCTGCATAACAGCGCCAGACACCCGGGTTCGAACCGGTCTACGGGTGCTATCTGTACGGAGTTTGTACGTTCACCCAGTGGCCTGTGTGTGTTTTCCGAGGGATCTCGGTTTCCTCCCACACTCCAAAGACGTACAGGCTTGTAGATTAATTGGCTTGGTATAATATATAGAGTAAATGTGCGGGGATCATTGGTCAGCATGGTCACTGTGAGCTGAAGGGTCTCTAAACTAAAATAAACTAAATGAAAATCTTCAAATAACAAAAAGAAAGAAAATACTGGAGAAACGAAACAAATTCCCAGAACTGGATAATCCCAAACCCAAGCTTTTTAGAAGAGATGGATGCAGAGAAATCTACACATTCATTGGGAATTTCTAAATTCACTGATTCTGGAATAGTTCCAGCAGACTAAAATATAACAAATATGAGAGCCACGGTGTAAGAGACGGGGGGGGGGGTAAAAGTAACTGATTATCCAAATTTCTTGCTTTTTTTCCCTCCTGTTTTCATTACAAAAACTTTACTCTCACTAGTCAAGCACCACCAGAAATACAAGCAGATTTGGGGTTGAATAAAGAATGGGAGGAAACAGTTAAATTAGTACGGAAGCATTTACTATACGGTTCCACGTGTTACTGTAATGGATTCCCACCTTCCCAATGGCAGTCGCAAAGCCACCTAGCCAACAGCTTCCTGCTCGGTCTGTCCTACTTGAATGGTGCCAGTAAATTTAACATTTTCCAATTCACTGGGACTCCTCCAAAATCTTCAGAATTTTATTGGATTATACCCAATACATTCCCCATCTCTGATTCTGCATCCTTACGACCCAACCATAGGTGAAAGCTATTATATCTGAGGATATGTTAGCCGTTAGGGGCAATGGTAGAGTTGTTGCCTGACAGCGCCAGAGACCACGGTTCAATCCTGGCCATGGCAGTTGTCTGTACGGACTTTATACGTTCTTCCCCCGCAACCTTCGTGGGTTTTCCCCGGGAGCTCCCGTTTCCTCCCACATACAAGTTTGTAGGCTAATGGGCTTGATAAAATTGTAAATTGTCCCTAATGTGTGTACGATAGTGTTAATGTGCAGGGATCATTGGTCGGCGCGGATTCGGTGGGTCGAGCTTCTGTAACCGCACTGAATCTCTATCCTAAACATGAGCTCCCATTAATTTGTCAAGCACTTTTTCATCTGGCAATTAACGAGTTTAAGCTCTTCCCTTCCTGTACCTTGTTGATAAACTTTAATTATTGGAACATTTTCAATGTTTTCCACAGCTTCTATAGGAGAATACTTGTTAAGCCCACCAATGACTTCCTACCATCATTATTTCTTAGGCCCATTCAAAATAATTCTACGTCTTGCATTGCTGAGCCCATGTCAGTTTAGAAGGATGAGGGGGGTTCTTATAGAAACATATAAAATTATAAATGGACTGGACAAGCTAGATGCAGGAAAAATGTTCCCTATGTTGGGCGAGTCCAGAACCAGGGGCCACAGTCTTAGAATAAAGGGGAGGTCATTTAAGACTGAGGTGAAGAAAAACGTTTTCTCCGAGAGTTGTGAATTCATGGAATTCCCTGCCACAGAGGGCAGTGGAGGCCAAATCACTGGATGGATTTAAGAGAGTTATATAGAGCTCTAGGGGCTAGTGGAGTCAAGGGATATGGGGAGAAGGCAGGCACGGGTTATTGATAGGGGATGATCAGCCATGATCACAATGAATGGCGGTGCTGGCTCGAAGGGCTGAATGGCCTCCTCCTGCACCTATTTTCTATGTTCCTGTCATTCCTTACCATCTCATCCTTGAACAGAACTGCCTGACCCCATTTTCCTTTTGCCTATACAGGTGCACAACCTTTTATCCGAAGATCCAAATAACGAAAACCTCCGAATAACGGACATTTTTTCAGTCCTTGAAGAAAGGTCCTTGAAAACGTTCACCGAGGGCGGCCCGCAGAGGTGACAGCGGAACCTCCGGTCGGTCCTCGAAGAAAGGGGAACTAAATCCCCATTCATAAAAGAGAAGGTGAGGGTATATTGCGCGGGAGGATTAATAATTGACAATATGCTGCTGCCTGCCCGCTGAGTTAAAAAGTTCCCACGGTAGACTCACGATACACTGTGTATCGTGAGTCTACCGTGGGAACTTTTTATTCATAAAAGAGAAGGTGAGGGTATATTGCGCGGGAGGATTAATAATTGACAATATGCTGCTGCCTGCCCGCTGAGTTAAAAAGTTCCCACGGTAGACTCACGATACACAGTGTATCGTGAGTCTTGCGTGGGAACGTTTTAACTCAGCGGGCAGGCAGCAGCAGATTGTCGCTCCCTTCAATTTCACCCCACCTACACCCCTCTGCTTCCCGGCCATGTGTGTGACCCCTTCCCTCCCCTCTCCAGCTCCCCGCCCATTGCAACGGCATGGGGGCTTTGCACTGTCTTCACGTCGGCAATGCCAGCAGGTCAGTGACAGTCACCGGAGACGTCAGGACCAATGGGACACCGACCCCCAGGCCCACTGCAAGCGAGGAGATCCCAGAAACCCACAGCCAGCAGCAGCCCAGCCCCGCTCCAACTCCAGAGGAAAACTGCAAACTGGCCGGAGACGTCAGGACCACCAGAAGCCACTACCCGATGGGCCGCTACGGCGACAAGTGGCAGTTCGCCCACAGCCCGAGCTGTGCCCCCTCATCGGGACACCGACCCCCAGGCCCACTGCAAGCACGGAGATCCCAGATTAGCAACTCCAGCCCAGCCCCGCTCCAGGTACGTCTTGTTCTTGGGGGTGGCGCAGCTCGGGCTGTGGGCGAACTGCCACTTGTCGCCGTAGCGGCCCATCGGGGAGCGGATTCCTCTGGAGTTGGAGGGGGAGGGGGGTATTGTGCTGTTTGATCGCCCCCTACTATCCCAGGGACAGGGAGACAGGACGTTCACCGAGGGCGGCCCGCAGAGGTGACAGCGGAACCTCCGGTCGGTCCTCGAAGAAAGGGGAACTAAATCCCCATTCATAAAAGAGAAGGTGAGGGTATATTGCGCGGGAGAGTAGGAATCCCAAGACAAAGTTGAGTGAGCGTTCACCGAGGGTGGCCCGCAGAGGTGACAGCGGAACCTCCGGTCGGTCCTGGAAGAAAGGGGAACTAAATCCCCTTCATAAAAGAGAAGTGGAGGGTATATTGCCCGGGAGGGTATATCGCCTACCTGGAAGAAACCGGACATTTTTTCCAGGATGTCGTCTGCACACCAAAGCTCACCAAAGCTCATGTTTGGCGCTAAACATGGCACGCCAAAGCTCACGTTTGGCGCCAAACGCACGTCGCCTCTGCTGCACACGGATATAAGAGTGTGAAAATGTCGCCTTAGGCCGCCTAAGGGCATGTAGCCCCGCTAGGGTGAAATGAGTGCGAGAGGTGATACAATGCTGCGGTCACATTTACAAATTCAGGAATTCATTCAACACACTGCATTTCATACAGACATTTATTCTGCAAGAAAAAACAACATTGAAGACTCAAACTCGCGACCGAGGAACTGACGGGATCAAGGCGCAAACTCGCGACCTTGCGGATATGTGCCGAGCACTCTACCACTGAGCCAGCCATTAAAATCTACACAAAAAAACTTCCATTCTGAAGGCCGACAAATTCCGAATTACGAAAAGTGTCTGGTCCCAAGGCTTTCGGATAAAAGGTTGTGCACCTGTACTTCTAGAATGTCAAATACTCAAATTCCCAGCATTGAGCACTTTGCCACTATGCCTTTGTAATAGCATTTCAAATCGTTATGTACCATCAGTTCATCTACTTAGGGAATGCTAACTCCATTCAATAAAAGGGGTGGTAATTTTTACTCATTTTTATTCCTTAGTCCAACTCCACTTAGCTCTGTATTCTGCCCCTTCCTGTTCAATGATGTCACTTCTCAACAGCACACTTCATGCCTTGCATCAATTTCCGCTTAAACAATGCAAACCCCCATTTCAACATTTTCATCCTTTTCCTATCCTTCAAGTCGTCCCCCCTCTTCATACTTGCTTACATGGGTCAGTGTTAATTTGTTTGATAACCCTCATGTCATATGGTCATGTGATAATAGATTTAAGCCATTCAGCCCATGAAGTCTACTCCGCCATTCAATCATGGCTGATCTATCTCTCCCTCCTAACCTCATTCTCCCCATAACCTCTGACACCTGTACTAATCATGTGAAATGTTATGAGGCAATTTTCAATATTAATAAAGGGAATATAGAAGTGGAATTTGTTGAAGCAACTGCGCAGAGTGTGTACTATGAAGTGAGGAAGTCTCAATAAGTTGAATGACAAAAGAGAGTAGTTAGAGGAGGGAAAGAAAAGCAAAATCAATGGTTGCAAACTGTTCAGAAGAAATTGTCTCATTATGTTATTTCTGATGTTGATGACGTCCATCACAGAGTGGACGTTGAGATAGAATCACAACAGACAGGGTTTCTACATGAGGTAGCAAACGAGGGAATTGGAACTCACCTGTCAGCCTGTAAATCTTCCGTCAACTCATCCTGTTTATTTCTCTTTCTAACTCGAGGCACAACGCTCTTCCTCGCCAGCAATCGGTCATGAGGTGTTGGATCTTCTGCTGACACAATATCTTCAATGTCTTCCACTAACGAATCACAGGTTGCCGGCATGTTCTGCAACACAAGCCCTCAATAATTTCATTACAAATTTTAAACATTTGGAACTAATGTCCATATAAGTTACATTTAAACAAATTATCGTATTTGCAATGGTAAGAAAATGTCATCTTCACACTGAAGACGGCTTCTGTTATATTGTGTAAAACTATCACCATGTTGAATGGTGTCAAATCCAAAAGGATCCAGAACCTCAAAGCTGTACATCAATGCCATCTGTAGCAGACTTATAGAGTCATAAAGTCTTTCAACATGGAAACAAACCCTTCAGCCCAACATGCCTGCATTTGGTCCATACCCCTATAAACCTGTCCTATCCATGTACCTGTATAAATGTTTCTTAACCTTGCATTCCACCACTCTGTAACCTCTTGTACCAGAATATAATTAACCCTGCTGTCACCATGATGACACGAGGCCAACACTGGCTCATTCAGCAATGTAGAAAAGCATGCAGCAGTCCGGGCCATAACCAAAAAACTCAGTGAACGTACGACGTAAACATGCAAATGTGCTCTCCCATTATCAGATCCAAAATTTGGATAAGATTTGTCAACCATCACTATGTTTCAGATGGAAACTGGTCCTTCAGTCCAACATGCCCACAACGACCAACATGTCTCATCTACACTAGTCCCACCTGCCCGTGTATGGCCCATAACTCTACAAACCTATCCTATCCAATCCATGTACCTGTCTAAATGTTTCTTAAATGTTGCGATAGTACCCGTCACAACAACCTCCTTCGGCAGCTTATTCTGTACACCTACCACCTTTTGCGTTAAAAAGTTACCTCTCAGGATCCTATCATAATGTCCTCTGGTTCTCAATTCCACTACTCTGGGGATGTCTTCTATAACTACCAACTTTTATACTCAATAGTTTGACCGATGAAGGCCAACGGGTTGAAAATGTGTGCTCAAAGTAATACCAGTGAAAAGTCATCTTGAAGCATTGTTTCTTTCTTCACAGCTGTTGCCTACACTGCTCAGCATATCCATAATTTTTAGTCTGAAGGGTCCCGTTTTCCAGAAGTGCTGCTGCCTGACCTGCTGAGCTACTCCAGCACTGTGTGTCCTTACAGCAATTTCTTTCTACTGCCGTGGCACTTTTAGGCAAGTTCCAAGATTGGTGACGTACAAACTTGTAACATGGAAGCAGTGCTATACCCAGGCACCTGGCGTAACAACAGGAGATGTGGGTTGATAAAAATCGGTCTGAAGGAGGGTCCTGGCACCAAACATCGCCTGTCGATGTTCTCCAGATGTAGACACAAAATGCTGCAGCAACTCAGCGGGACAGGCAGCATCTCTGGAGAGAAGGAACGGGTGCTTCGGGTCGAGATCCTTCTTCAGACTCCAGATGCTGTCTGACTTGCTGAGTCCTTTTCCCACAAGGCAATTGATGTATTTTCGTTTCTAGTTAGCAGACATGTGTTGGGTGGGGTGATTCCCATTGAAGGCCCTCACGAGTTAGTGAAGCGCACCCTGTGGACGGTTAACACTGCTGCCAAAGAAAGACGATGGAATGACTTGCATGTTTCAACAACTTAATAAATCGACCTCCTCGATATAGATTTGTGGAGTACAGAGGCAAATAAATAAATGATGGATCTTTGTCCCAAACATTATGGAGGGCACTGTGCGTTCTCCCTGTGAACACGATGGTCCAGATTCCTCTAGCGTGTAGGATAGTGCTACTGTACGGGGCCATCACTGGTTGGTGACACGGTGTGCCGAAGAGCCGGATTCCACGATGTATCTCTAAAGACTGCAAGTCTAAAGAACGTCTTCGCCAACTGAAGACTTTCTCCGGCATTTGGAGTTTCTTCTTCCCCCGGGTCCGCCACGAGGGATCCCAGGCTGCGTACGACGCGCCAGCTGGAGCTCTGCCTGGGGCTTCAGGCTGCCGTGGGCCAGCGAATGGAGCGCTCCCCTCCGGCGAGGGCTCGCCCGCTCCACGCCGAGAGTCCACGCTGCGCCTGCCCTTGAAGCCCCAGGCGCGTCCCCGAACTTTAAATCTCCGACTGCCGGCCTGCAGCCTACACCAACTTGAAGCCGCGGTCTCTGGTGGGGGAGGCACCGTTTCAGGACTTACCTGGACTTTTTACTTTGTCGGCACATCTGGGCGCCCGCAGCAACTGCTGCGGAGGGTTGAGGTCCCGACCACGGGGGGAAATGGAGGACTGGCCAAATTTTGTGCCTTCTACCACAGTGATGAATGCTGTGGTGGATGTTTGTGTTAAATTTTTCGTGTGTTTTTGTGTGTTCTTTTTCATTGTACCGCTGCTGGCAAATTCATTTCACTTGCACTTCATGTGCAATGTGACGAATAAAACTGATTGTTCCAAAGATGGGTTATGACCTGAATCATCGTCTGTCCACTCCATCCACAGATGCCGATTGGCCTGCTGACTGACTCCAGCACTTTGAGTTTTACGTGCAAGATTCTGGCATCCGCCATTCCTCGTGTGTTAATATTCCAGCCTAGTTCTTGGTGCAAAGAGGAATTCAGCGATTCATTTCAAAGGAGAGGTGTATTGAATTGAATGTTGCGCAGTCAGTATTCCTTCTTATACATTCCCACTCGTTAGCTTATGACAATAGGAAGGTCTCTGATTAACTAAGAAACTCCTGCAGTGACATCCTGAGGCTGCGATGACCAGCTCCAACATCTGCACGTACCCTCCGACTCCAATCGTGGAATATTCCTCCTTCAATTCCAAGTTCCGGACCGAGATGAAAAACCAACGTTTCCAGGTGGAAAATGTGAACAAAATTTGCATAGCGTGGTGTGCTGAAGATGAACAGAGTTCAGGAGCAAGAAGGGCAGTGGACACAAACTTCTCCATGCATAAACCGACGCTTCCTCGATGGGCAGCATAAGGTTAAAAGCTCAACACGTATGTAAGAGGCAATTTCCCTCTTTTCCTCTTCAAATTTATAGATAAGATCCTTGCCCACAAACCAAGGGAGTCAATGCGGCCAGTAACCCCGGACCATGCGCCTGGCTTTGCAGAGCACCAGTCGGTCTATCCAACTCGCTGAACGCCCGATCCCACTCTATTCTCATCCGAGGCCCAGACATGCATGTCGCTCTGGCTCAACATCAGCCTCGGTACTAACCGAGTGCCACTTCTCGTACCCTGGAGCCCGGATCATCCTTTCCCCAGCCCCAGCCAAGTATGGTGTCGTGGCCCCTCTCCCCGGCTCCCCGCCTCACCCCGACTTCTCCCGGAGCCCGTTGACCCAGCCCCTGCCCATTGCTCCGGTCGGTCTCTCACCCTCCCCAAAACCCGGCTCCTGCTTTCCCCTGCCCATTGCCTCGGCCCCTCTCCCCGGCCGGTCCCGATCTCGCTGCCCCCGGCCCCTCTCTTCAGTGATCCCCCCCCCCCCGTCCCCCCTCCCAGTGACTGGTTCCTCGGCCCCTCTCCCCGGTGGCGACCAGTGCTAGAGCCCCTCTCCCACTGGGATGGCTCCCTCTACCCACGGCCCCTCTCTGCTTGTTCTCCCCGGTGGTCCCAGCCCCGTTGCCCCAGCCCCGTTGCTCCCACTCCCAGGTCCTGCCGCCTCTGCAGGGCCCCGTTGCTCCCGAGCCCCGCTCCCTGACCATGCCCGGACACAACCCGGACACCCCTCTCCCCAGAGCCTCCACGGTCACCGTCCTGATGCCTCTGCAGGGCCCCGTTGCCCCCAGGCCCCTCCCGGCCTCTCCCCTTGCCCAGCCTCCGCCCCCCTCCCCCGGCTGCTCCATGCCCGGTGGCTGCTGCTGCTGCTGCCCCAGTGCATCTATTCCCCACCAGACCCTGTCCGCCGCCAACTTACTGTCCACGGGGATTCACTCTCTCGTCCTCCGACTCCGCTGCGCCATCACGCGCCGACCTCCGACCTCTCTGTGCGTCACTTCCTGCCGCGGGAGGGGGCGGGGCCAAAGATCGGAGCGGTTGATGATCGTTGGTTGATCCTATCAAAGATCTTATAGCGGAGCAAAGATCCTGGGCAAAGACCTTATAGCAGAGCAAGGTAGACCACTCCTCGAAAAACGCGTAGTACTGCCCCTTGTGTTCAAGAAGGAACTGCAGATGCTGGAAGATCGAAGCGGGGAGAAGGAGTGCGGGGCCCGGGGCAGCGGGGAGAAGGAGTGCGGGGCCCGGGGCAGCGGGAGAGGGGCATAGGAGGGGGGGAGACATTGTAATGAGGGGGCAGGCGAGGGAGTGCCGGGGGGGATAAGGCCTAGTGTGTGTGAAGTTGCGGGGAGGTTTACAATGTTTCTTATTTACAATGTTTCTTATTTAATGTCCCTTGTCTAGTCTGAAATAAAGTTCATTATTGGATCAGAAGAAATATAATTGTGTGTGTTATATGATTATATACATTTATATAATTTTCATGTATGTGTGTTTATAAACATTTTATTCTTTAACAAGAATTAACAGAATTATGAACTAACAGAATTATGAATCTAACCCTATATCACACACAAAAACTGTTCCCCCGCAATGTCAATCACCCTGCGAGTCGGGTCGATTCCGGTTACTACAAAATCAACTCAAACACTGCTTGTGGACCATTTAAAAAGAAATGATTTAAAAAACATTAAAAAAGACAATTACCAGAATCAAATGTTATTGTTGACAAGAAGTATGAACTGACAGATTTATGAATCTAACCCACACAAACCTTTGCCCCACAACATTGATTACACTGCGAGTCGGGTCAGGTAGGCTCAGGTTACTAAAATGGGCGTGGAAAAATGCCCATGATCCCCTCCATAGCGTACTACACGTCAGTCCATTGCATTTCGCAGGAGTAGCCTATCTTGCTCCGCTATAAGATCTTTGATCGAAGGTACACAAAAATGCTGGAGAAACTCAGCGGGTGCAGCAGCATCTATGGAGCGAAGGAAATGGGCGACGTTTCGGGCCGAAACCCTTCTTCAGACTGATGGGGGGTGGGGGGAAGAAGGAAGGGAAAAGGGAGGAGGAGGAGCCCGAGGGTGGGGGGAGACAGCTCGAGGGTTAAGGAAGGGGAGGAGACAGCAAGGGCTAGCAAAACTGGGAGAATTCAACGTTCATACCATCCGGACGCAAGCAACCCAGGCGGAATATGAGGTGCTGTTCCTCCAATTTCCGGTGTTGCTCACTCTGGCAATGGAGGAGACCCAGGACAGAGAGGTCGGATTGGGAATGGGAGGGGGAGTTGAAGTGCTGAGCCACCGGGAGTTCAGGTAGGTTATTGCGGACTGAGCGGAGGTGTTCGGCGAAACGATCGCCCAACCTCCGCTTAGTCTCCCCGATGTAAATCAGCTGACATCTAGAGCAGCGGATGCAGTAGATGAGGTTGGAAGAGATACAGGTGAACCTTTGTCGCACCTGGAACGACTGCTTGGGTCCTTGAATGGAGTCGAGGGGGGAGGTGAAGGGACAGGTGTTGCATTTCTTGCGGTTGCAACGGAAAGTGCCCGGGGAGGGGGTGGTACTATAGCGGAGAGCAAAGATCCTATTAGCGGAGCTCTGCTATAATCTTTGTTTGGCAGGGAGTGCCGGGGGGGATAGGGCCTAGTGTGTGTGTGTGTGTGTGTGTGTGAAGTTGCGGGGAGGTTTACAATGTTTCTTATTTAATGTCCCTTGTCTAGTCTGAAATAAAGTTCATCATTGGATATAAAAATCAGAAGAAATATAATTGTGTGTGTTATATGATTATAGGGAGGTTTCTCGAAAGGTCACTGGGTCATAGGGCTCGACGCACGGAGCCGCTAAATCCAACTGGAGGACATCCGTCACTTCCGGTATATGTTATTAATACAAGAAACGCGTAATTTCCTACCTGTTAAAAAACGCCAAAATGTTGAATTTTTGCGCTGAAACAAATTGTGGGAGTCGGGGTAAGCGTGAGAGACATGTACCCAACTTCAGAATTACAAACGTGAAGCGAAATGAAGGTATAGAGAAGCGAGAACTGAAGGGACTACAGCAGCTAAAGTGCTTGGTAAACATTGAAAATATTGGGAATTATCGCGTTTGCTCACTGCATTTCATCAAGTAAGGCATTATTTGTGTTTTTTCTTGATTGCTTTGGTATCTAAAAATTCTCAGAAGTGATAAATCTGGCTGTAAATTTTTCTTCAGATGCGTTTTCATTTTGTATGTAAAAACCCTCGATAACCATGGGCGATTTAAAAAAATTACAGCCAGATTTATCACTTCTGAAACTTTTTAGATGCCAAAGGAATCAAGAAAAAACACAAATAATGCCTTACTGTTGATGAAATGCAGTGAGCAAACGGCCAATGTTCACTAAGTACTCTGGCTGTTGTTGTCCCTTCAGCTCTCATATAACCATATAACCATATAACAATTACAGCACGGAAACAGGCCATCTCGACCCTTCTAGTCCGTGCCGAACACATAATCTCCCCTCTCGTTTTATCTACCGTCATTTCTCCTCACTTTTGGAATTCTGAAGTAGGCTAAATGTCTCACATGCTTCTCCCGATTTCCATAATTATTTACAGCGCAAAAATTGACAATTTCAGCGGATTTTAACGGGCCCGCTACGCTGGAAACAATGATAAGTGCCTACCTGCAGTTCATCGCGTGTAATCCATTTGGAGTAGCGTAGCAACAGTACGGGTCATGGGTCGTGACCCGACTGCCGTGAAACCTCCCTATATGCATCTATATCACATTCATGTATGTGTGTTTATAAACATTTTATTCTTTAACAAGAATTACCAGAAGTATGAACTAACAGAATTATGAATCTAACCCTATATCACGCACAAAAACTGTTGCCCCGAAACGTTGATTACCCTGCGAGTCGGGTCGGGTAGGTTCCGGTTACTACAAAATCAACTCAAACACAGCTTGTGAGCCATTTAAAAAGAAATGATTAAAAAATACATTAATAAAGACAATTACCAGAGTCAAATTTTATTCTTGACAAGAATTAACAGAAGTATGAACTGACAGAATTATGAATCTAACCCTATATCACACACACAAACTGTTGCCCCGCAACGTTGATTACACTGCGAGTCGGGTCGGGTCAGGTCGGCTCCGGTTACTAAAATGGGCGGGGGAAATGCCCAGGATCCCCTCCGTAGCGTACTACACGTCAGCCCATTGCATTTCGCAGGAGTGGCTTATCTTGCTCCGCTATAGGATCTTTGGTCAAGATCTTTGGTCGCCGTCGCCGTCGCGGTCGCACCGCCACCCAACAACGATCGATCGATCGATCGCTCCCCTCAGCGTCTCCGTAAGTCACGCTTTTTTTTTAAAAATTTCAGCATAACACTATCAACATTTATTTTCTTTGTTTCAATAATTGCAAAAGTAGCAGTACACGGGGCCAAGCTCTTCCCACTCTCACTCAGTGTCTGCGCTCACAGTCACAGTGCGGCGCAGTGGTGGAGTCGCTGCACTTGCAGCGCCAGAGACCCGGGTTCGATCCTGACCACGGGTCAGTGCCGGATTTACCTCCAGGCTTGGTCGGCTGAAGCCTAGGGCCTCAAAATCGAGGGGGGCTCCGGCCAAGGTGTATAATATTTTTGTCACAACGCACTGTAGTCTCCAAACCAGGGGTGGGGAACCTTTTCATGTCAGAAGGTAGCAATGTTACAAAATTTTGAGATTTTTAAAATCAAGTCTGTAATTTATCCCATCGGATAAAGCATAAAAATAAGTTTAATTTGACACCTAATTCACTTTCATATCTTCAGTATTAAAAAAGTTATGGCCATTTTCATACTCGGAAATTAGCATCTTGTTCCCTAAAGGACGTCATTACAACAGCTGGTCCCAGCATCCTCGCCATCTTCAACAGCTCTCTGGCCACTGGCACTGTACCTACCTGCTTCAAGCATGCGGTGGTCCAACCACTCCTGAAAAAACCTAACCTCGACCCCACCTTGCCAATTCCACAGAGAATTCCACAGACCCATTTCTAAACTGCGTTTCCTCTCAAAAGCCTTTGAAAAGGTAATTTTAAGTCAACTTATACCTAACCTTCACCAAAACACTATCTTGGAAACTTTCCAATCAGGTTTCAGGGCTCACCATAGCACAGAGTCTGCCTTGTTGAACGTACACAATGACCTACTCCTCACCGTTGACTCCAGCGACTGTGCAATTCTGCTCCTTCTTGACTTCAGTGCAGCATTTGATACTGTCGACCACACCATCCTAATTGACCGTCTCCGGTATGGGGTTGGTATTGATGGCACTGCCCTGAGCTGGTTCATCTCCTACCTCAAAGGTAGTAGTTTCTCGACTAACAAAGGCAACTCATTCTCCTCCCCAGCTAATCTCTGCTGTGGGGTTCCACAAGGTTCCATCCTTGGCCCCATTCTCTTCTCCCTGTTTATGCTCCCCTTAGGCAAAGTAATTGAAAGGCACAGCATTTCCTTCCATTCCAACCAACTCTATCTCCCCCTGAAGCCCAAAAAACAATCAAATCTGTTTAACCTTACCCACTGCCTCGAGGATATAAAGTGTTGGATGGCCCAGAACTTCCTCCAACTAAACGAGAGTAAGTCTGAGGTCATCCTTCTCGGCCCTTCGGAATCAATCAAAATGATAGCAGGCAGCCTTGGAAGCCTTACCCCACTACTCAAACCTCACGTCAAAAACCTTGGCCTGATATTTGACTCAGCACTGAAATTTGACAAACCAGTTAATGCCGTGGTAAAAGCTAGCTTCTTTCAGCTTCAGACGATAGCTAAAATAAAAAAATTCCTCCAGTTTGATGACCTGGAAAAGATCATCCACACATTCATCTAGATTACTGCAACTCCCTTTACACTGGCATCAGCCAATCTTCTCTGTCCCGCCTGCAAATGGTCCAAAACGCCGCAGCGAGACTCCAGACGGGCACCCGAAAAAGGGACCACATCACCCCGATCCTGGCCTCTCTCCACTGGCTCCCTGTGCGGTTCCGTATAAACTTCAAGATTCTACAAAGCCCTCAATGGGCTTGCCCCCACCTACATAAAAAGTCTTCTCTCACACACCACTCCACGTCCAGGACGCTCAGATCGGCCGACTTGGGGTTGCTGAATATCCCACGGTCTAGGCATAAGCTCAGGGGCTTATCCCACGGTCTAGGCATAAGCTCAGAAATTTTCAGTTATTATAGATTGACGCATTCTGAAACAGATATAGAAACATAGAAAATAGGTGCAGAAGTAGGCCATTTGGCCCTTCGAGCCTGCACCGCCATTCGATATGATCATGGCTGATCATCCAACTCAGTATCCCATCCCTGCCTTCTCTCCATACCCCCTGACCCCTTTAGCCACAAGGACCACATCTAACTCCCTCTTAAATATAGCCAATGAACTGGCCTCAACTACCTTCTGTGGCAGAGAATTCCACAGATTCACCACTCTCTGTGTAAAAAATGATTTTCTCATCTCGGTCCTAAAAGACTTCCCTCTTATCCTTAAACTGTGACCCCTAGTTCTGGACTTCCCCAACATCGGGAATAATCTTCCTGCATCTAGCCTGTCCAACCCCTTAAGAATTTTGTAAGCTTCTATAAGATCCCCCCTCAATCTTCTGAATTCCAGCGTGTACAAGCCGAGTCTATCCAGTCTTTCTTCATATGAAAGTCCTGCCATCCCAGGAATCAGTCTGGTGAACCTTCTCTGTACTCCCTCTATGGCAAGAATGTCTTTCCTCAGATTAGGAGACCAAAACTGTACGCAATACTCCAGGTGTGGTCTCACCAAGACCCTGTACAACTGCAGTAGAACCTCCCTGCTCTTATACTCAAATCCTTTTGCTATGAATGCTAACATACCATTTGCTTTCTTCACTGCCTGCTGCACCTGCATTCCTACTTTCAATGACTGGTGTACCATGACACCCAGGTCTCGTTGCATCTCCCCTTTTCCTAATCGGCCACCATTCAGATAGTAGTCTACTTTCCTGTTTTTGCCACCAAAGTGGATAACCTCACATTTATCCACATTATACTGCATCTGCCATGCATTTGCCCACTCACCCAGCCTACCCAAGTCACCTTGCAGCCTCCTAGCATCCTCCTCACAGCTAACACTGCCCCCCAGCTTCGTGTCATCCGCAAACTTGGAGATGTTGCATTCAATTCCCTCATCCAGATCATTAATATATATTGTAAATAGCTGGGGTCCCAGCACTGAGCCTTGCGGTACCCCATTAGTCACTGCCTGCCATTCTGAAAAGGACCCGTTTACTCCTACTCTTTGCTTCCTGTCTGCCAGCCAGTTCTCTATGCACATCAATACTGAACCCCCAATACCATGTGCTTTAAGTTTGTATACTAATCTCTTATGTGGGACCTCGTCGAAAGCCTTCTGAAAGTCCAGGGATGTGTCTGAACGTGTCCAAGAAATCCTGAAATGGGAGGGAGAGGAGCCTGAGGTTGTGGTACATATAGGTACCAACGACACAGGTAAAAAAAGAGAAGAGGTCCTGAAAGAAGAATTTAGGGAGTTAGGTAGAGAGTTAAGGAGAAGGACTGCAAAGTTAACAATCTCAGGATTACTGCCTGTGCCACGCGACAGTGAGAGTAGGAATGGAGCGAGGTGGAGAATAAATGCATGGATGAGGGACTGGTGCAGTGGGTATGGATTCAAGTTTCTGGATCATTGGGACCTCTTTTGGGGAAGGTGCGACCTGTACAGAAAGGACGGGTTGCACTTGAACTCGAGGGGGACCAATATCCTGGCGGGGAGATTTGCAAAGGCTACTGGGGAGACTTTAAACTAGTATGGTTGGGGGGAGGGACTCGAATTGGGAAAGCTAGCCGTCAGTGTGTAAGGCAGGAGGCAGAGAATGGTAGCACTCTGACCCAAAATGTAGGGGAGAGAGAAGAAAAAGAAAATAAACAGAGAATAAGAGATGGTGGGTTTCTTAAATGTGTATATTTTAATGCTAGGAGCATTGTAAGAAAGGTGGATGAAAGAGCCTGGATTGACACCTGGAAGTATGATGTTGTGGCGATCAGTGAAACATGGTTGCAGGAGGGCTGTGATTGGAAACTAAATATTCCAGGATTTCGTTGCTTCAGGTGTGATAGAATTGGAGGGGCAAGAGGTGGAGGTGTTGCATTGCTTATCAGGGAAGATATTACAGCAGTGCTTTGGCAGGATAGATTAGAGGGCTCGTCTAGGGAGGCTATTTGGGTGGAACTGAGAAATGGGAAAGGGGTAGCAACACTTATAGGGATGTATTATAGACCGCCAAATGGGGAGCGAGAATTGGAAGAGCAAATATGTAAGGAGATTGCAGATATTAGTAGTAAGCACAAGGTAGTGATTGTGGGAGATTTCAATTTTACACACATAGACTGGGAAACACATTCTGTAAATGGGCTGGATGGGTTGGAGTTTGTAAAATGTGTGCAGGATTGTTTTTTGCAGCAATACATAGAAGTACCTCCTGTTAGGAAATGAGACGGGTCAGGTGGCAGAGGTATGGGGGACAGTTCGGGACAACACAATATAATTATGGAGAGGGTCAGAACTGGACCTAGGGTTGAGATTTTTGATTGGAGAAAGGCTAACTTTGAGGAGATGCGAAAGGATTTAAAAGGAGTAAATTGGGACAGTTTGTTTTATGGGAAAGATGTGGAAGAGAAATGGAGGACATTTAAAGGTGAAATTTTAAGAGTACAGAATCTTTATGTCCCTGTTCGGTTGAAAGGAAATAGAAAAATTGGAAAGAGCCATGGTTTTCAAGGGAAATTAGACACTTGGTTCGGAAAAAGAGAGAGATCTACAATAATTATAGGCAGCATGGAGTAAATGAGGTGCTTGAGGAGTATAAAGAATGTAAAAAGAATCTTAAGAAAGAAATTAGAAAAGCTAAAAGAAGATATGAGGTTGCTTTGGCAAGTAAGGTGAAAGTAAATCCAAAGGGTTTCTACAGCTATATTAATAGCAAAAGGATAACGAGGGATAAAGTTGGTCCATTAGAGAGTCAGAGTGGACAGCTATCTGCAGAGCCAAAAGAGATGGGGGAGATATTGAACAATTTATTTTCTTCGGTATTCACCAAGGAGTAGGATATTGAATTATGTGAGGTAAGGGAAACAAGTAGAGTAGCTATGGAAACTATGAGGATCAAAGAAGAGGAAGTACTGACACTTTTGAGAAATATAAAAGTGGATAAGTCTCCAGGTCCGGACAGGATATTCCCTAGGACATTGAGGGAAGTTAGTGTAGAAATAGCAGGGGCTATGACAGAAATATTTCAAATGTCATTAGAAACGGGAATAGTGCCGGAAGATTGGCGTACTGCGCATGTTGTTCCATTGTTTAAAAAGGGGTCTAAGAGTAAACCTAGCAATTATAGACCTGTTAGTTTGACGTCAGTGGTGGGCAAATTAATGGAAAGGATATATATAAGCATCTGGATAAACAGGGTCTGATTAGGAACAGTCAACATGGATTTGTGCCTGGAAGGTCATGTTTGACTAATCTTCTTGAATTTTTTGAAGAGGTTACTCGGGAAATTGATGAGGGTAAAGCAGTGGATGTTGTATATATGGACTTCAGTAAGGCCTTTGACAAGGTTCCTCACGGAAGGTTGGTTAAGAAGGTTCAATGGTTGGGTATTAATGGTGGAGTAGCAAGATGGTTTCAACAGTGGCTGAATGGGAGATGCCAGAGAGTAATGGTGGATGGTTGTTTGTCAGGTTGGAGGCCAGTGACTAGTGGGGTGCCACAGGGATCTGTGTTGGGTCCACTGTTGTTTGTCATGTACATCAATGATCTGGATGATGGTGTGGTAAATTGGATTAGTAAGTATGCAGATGATACTAAGATAGGTGGGGTTGTGGATAATGAAGTAGATTTTCAAAGTCTACAGAGAGATTTATGCCAGTTGGAAGAGTGGGCTGAAAGATGGCAGATGGAGTTTAATGCTGATAAGTGTGAGGTGCTACATCTTGGCAGGACAAATCAAAATAGGACGTACATGGTAAATGGTAGGGAATTGAAGAATGCAGGTCAACAGAGGGATCTGGGAATAACTGTGCACAGTTCCCTGAAAGTGGAATCTCATGTAGATAGGGTGGTAAAGAAAGCTTTTGGTGTGCTGGCCTTTATAAATCAGAGCATTGAGTATAGAAGTTGGGATGTAATGTTCAAGTTCAAGTTCAAGTGAGTTTATTGTCATGTGTCCCTGTATAGGACAATGAAATTCTTGCTTTGCTTAAGCACACAGAAAATAGTAGGCATTTACTACAAAACAGATAAATGTGTCCATATACCATGATATAAATATATACACACATGAATAAATAAACTGGTAGTGCAAATAACAGAAAGTGGTTGCTAATAATCAGAGTTTTGTCCGAGCCAGGTTTAATAACCTGATGGCTGAGGGGAAGTAGCTATTCCTGAACCTGGTTGTTGCAGTCCTCAGGCTCCTGTACCTTCTACCTGAAGGTAGCAGGGAGATCAGTGTGTGGCCAGGATGGTGTGGGTCTTTGATGATACTGCCAGCCTTTTTGAGGCAGCGACTGCGATAAATCCCCTCGATGGAAGGAAGGTCAGAGCTGATGATGGACTGGGCAGTGTTTACTACTTTTTGTAATCTTTTCCTCTCCAGGGCGCTCAAATTTCCGAACCAAGCCACTATGCAACCGGTCAGCATGCTCTCGACTGTGCACCTGTAGAAGTTAGAGAATGTTAAAATTGTACAAGGCATTGGTGAGGCCAATTTTGGAGTATGGTGTACAATTTTGGTCGCTTAATTATAGGAAGGATGTCAACAAAATAGAGAGAGTACAGAGGAGATTTACTAGAATGTTGCCTGGGTTTCAGCAACTAAGTTACAGAGAAAGGTTGAACAAGTTAGGGCTTTATTCTTTGGAACGCAGAAGGTTAAGGGGGGACTTGATAGAGGTCTTTAAAATGATGAGAGGGATAGACAGAGTTGACGTGGATAAGCTTTTCCCACTGAGAGTAGGGAAGATTCAAACAAGGGGACATGACTTGAGAATTAAGGGACAGAAGTTTAGGGGTAACATGAGGGGGAACTTCTTTACTCAGAGAGTGGTGGCTGTGTGGAATGAGCTTCCAGTGAAGGTGGTGGAGGCAGGTTCGTTTTTATCATTTAAAAATAAATTGGATAATTATATGGACGGGAAAGGAATGGAGGGTTATGGTCTGAACGCAGGTGTATGGGACGAGGGGAAAATACGTGTTCGGCACGGACTAGAAGGGTCGAGATGGCCTGTTTCCGTGCTGTAATTGTTATATGGTTATATGGTTATATAACACATCCACTGGTTCTCCCTTATCCACTCTAGTAGTTACATCCTCGAAAAATTCTATAAGATTTGTCAGACATGATTTACCTTTCATAAATCCATGCTGACTTTGTCCAATGAATTCACCACTTTCCAAATGTGCTGCTATCCCATCTTTAATAACTGACTCCAGAATTTTCCCCACCACCGATGTTAGACTAACTGGTCTGTAATTCCCTGTTTTCTCTCTCCCTCCCTTTTTAAAAAGTGAGGTTACATTAGCTACCTTCCAGTCCTCAGGAACTACTCCAGAATCTAAAGATTTTTGAAAAATTATCACTAATGCATCCACTATTTCTGCGGCTACTTCCTTAAGTACTCTGGGATGCAACTTATCTGGCCCTGGGGATTTATCAGCCTTTAATCCATTCAATTTACCTAACACCACTTCCCGGCTAACCTGGATTTCACTCAGTCCCTCCATCTCATTTAATCCCCGGTCCCTTGCTATTTCCGGCAGATTATTTATGTCTTCCTTAGTGAAGACAGTACCAAAGTAGTTATTCAATTGGCCTGCCATGTCCTTGTTCCCAATGATCAATTCGCCTGTTTCTGACTGCAAGGGACCTACATTTGTTTTAACGAATCTTTTCCTCTTCACATATCTATAAAAACTTTTGCAGTCAGTTTTTATGTTACCTGCCAGTTTTCTTTCATAATCTATTTTCCCTTTCCTAATTAAGCCTTTTGTCCTCCTCTGCTGGACTCTAAATTTCTCCCAGTCCTCTGGTAGGCTGCTTGTTCTGGCTAATTTGTACGCTTCATCTTTTGTTTTGATACTATCCCTAATTTCCCTTGTTATCCACGGATGCACTACCTTCCCTGATTTATTCTTTTGCCAAACTGGGATGAACACTTGTTGTAGTTCATCCATGCAGTTTTTAAATGTCTTCCATTGCATATCCACCGTCAACCCTTTAAGAATCATTTGCCAGTCTATCTTGGCCAATTCACGTCTCATACCCTCAAAGTCACCTTTCTTTAAGTTCAGGACCCTTGTTTCTGAATTAACAATGTCACTCTCCATCCTAATGAAGAACTCAACCATATTATGGTCACTCTTGCCCAAGGGGCCACGCACAACAAGACTGCTAACTAACCTTTCCTCATTACTCAATACCCAGTCTAGAATAGCCTGCTCTCTCGTTGGTTCTTCTACATGTTGGTTTAGAAAACTATCCCGCATACATTCCAATAAATCCTCTTCCTCAGCACCCCTGCCAATTTGATTCACCCAATCTATATGTAGATTGAAGTCACCCATTATAATTGTTTTACCTTTGTTGCACGCGTTTCTAATTTCCTGTTTGATGCCATCCTCAACTCCACTACTACTGTTAGGTGGCCGGTACATAACGCCCACTAGCGTTTTCTGCCCCTTTGTGTTTCGCAGCTCTACCCATATCGATTCCACATCCTCCAAGCTAATGTCCTTCCTTTCTATTGCATTAATCTTCTCTCTAACCAGCAACGCTACCCCGCCTCCTTTTCCTTTCTGTCTATCCCTCCTGAATATTGAATATCCCTGGATGTTCAGCTCCCAGCCTTGGTCACCCTGGAGCCATGTCTCCGTGATCCCAACTATATCATATTAATTAATAACTATCTGCAGATTCAACTCATCCACCTTATTACGAATGCTCCTTGCATTGAGACACAAAGCCTTCAGGCTTGTCTTTACAACACTTACCCCTTATGCAATTATGTTGAAAAGTGGCCCTTTTTGATTTTTGCCCTAGATTTTTACTTTGCCACTTTTACTTTTCACCTTGCTACCTATTGCTTCTACCCTCATTTTACACCCCTCTGCCTATCTGCTCTTGTACCCATCCCCCTGCCACATTAGTTTAAATCCTCCCCGACAGCACTAGCAAACACTCCCCCAAGGACATTGGTTCCATTCCAGCCCAGGTGCAGACCGTCCTGTTTGTGCTGGTCCCACCTCCCCCTGAACTGGTTCCAATGCCCTAAAAATTTGAATCCCTCCCCCTTGCACCATTTTTCAAGCCACGTATTCATCTGCAATATCCTCCTATTTCTACTCTGACTAGCCCGTGGCACTGGTAGTAATCCAAAGATTATTACCTTTGAGGTCCTACTTTTAAGTTTATCTCCTAGCTCCCTAAATTCACCTTGTAGGACCTCATCCCTTTTTTTTACCTATATTGTTGGAGCCAATATGCACCACGACAACTGGCTGTTCACCCTCGCCCTCCAGAATGTTCTGCAGCCGTTCAGTGACATCCCTGACCCTTGCACCAGGGAGGCAACATACCATCCTGGAGTCTTGTTTGCGGCCGCAGAAACGCCTATCTATTTCCCTTACAATTGAATCCCCAATTGCTATTGCCCTTCCACTCTTTTTTCCCCCCTCCTGTGTTGCAGCCACCCATGGTGCCATGAACTTGGCTGCTGCTGCCTTCCCCTGATGAGCCATCTCCCCCAACAGTATCCAAAATGGTATACCTGTTTAGGAGGGAGATGACCGCAGGGGACTCCTGCACTACCTGCCTACTGCCATGCTGGCTATTGGCCACCCGTTCCCTTTCTGTCCTCTTACCTTTTACCTGCGGTGTGACCAACTCGCTGTACGTGCTATTCACGACTTTCTCAGCATCGTGGATGCTCCAGTATGAATCCAACCGCAGCTCCAATCGTTCAATGCGGTCTGCCAGGAGCTGCAGCTGGACACACTTCCTGCAAACGTAATCACATGGGACACCGACCATATCCCTGATCTCCCACATGTTGCAGGCTGAGCAAACCACGGGGCCAATCACCACTGACATAGCTTACTCCCAAATTAACTCAACTCCCTCACACTATAAAAATGTTTATCCTTTAAACTGTACCTTTACTAATAAATACTGAACCCTTAACTCACGGATCCCTTAACTCACTGATCCCTTAACTCACTGATCCCTTAACTCACTGATCCCTTAACTCACTGATCCCTTAACTCACAGATCCCTTAACTCACTGATTCCTTAACTCACAGATCCCTTAACTCACTGATCCCTTAACTCACTGATCCCTTAACTCACAGATCCCTTAACTCACAGATCCCTTAACTCACTGATCCCTTAACTCACTGAACCCTTAATTCACTGAACCCTTAACTCACTGATCCCTTAACTCACTGATCCCTTAACTCACAGATCCCTTAACTCACTGAACCCTTAACTCACTGATCCCTTAACTCACTGATCCCTTAACTCACTGATCCTTTAACCTGAAAGCAGAAATGTAAACCTGGGATTGCACCCAATCAGCTGCTTCCTTTGGTCCAATTCCACCAATCAGAGGCTTCCACCAGACTCCTTCTCTGGAAGTGAGATGGAACGCTGCGGATTTGGGAAACTCCTCCTCTCACCAACGGCTCCCCGGGCCTCTGTGAAGGTAAGCCCCGCGCTCGATTTTTAAACTCACCGCCCAGGTAACTCCTCCTCTCACCAACGGCTCCCCAGGCCTCTCTCACCAATGGCTCCCCGGGCATCTTACTTAGATGACTTGAAATTAAAGCATATAATTAGTTAGTTACCTAATTGTAGCTAATTACAAAATTCAATTACTAGATCTAAACATCTATCGATTTCTTAAGAATAGATTAACATTTTAAAATAGCCTAAGTGTCCAATAACAGTCACACAAGAATTCACAATATAACATAATTTTTAAATCTCATTGTCATGGGTTTATAGGCCAAATGGAAGGAATTTAATGTTCAATACCTGTAAATTAATGGCCATTTAAATCAGCTTGGGAGTGGGATTTTCTGGAACGCGATCAATTGGAATGTTGCAGTTGCGGTGATTTGGTCCCCCATATCTGCAGCAAAAATCTGCCGGTTCGTTCGGGGGAAAAAGACACCGTTTCGCAACTTAAAATGTGAATTAAATGCATCTTAAGAAACACTTTTATACATAAAAATAAACTACTTTCGTTTACCTGTCCCCTACGTAAAATCCGGCCCCGTTGTCGGCATTGACGACTTCAGAAGCTGATTTTATAATCACTCAAGCGATTAACTTGTAGGACGAATTTTTTTTAAAAACACACAGAACGGCCGTCGAAAGGATTCTTTAGCAAACGCTTGCACTCCAACAAAATATAACCCAGGACCAGAAAACCGCATTTTAACCACGCCCCCCCCTCAAACGCGCCAAAATCCCGCACACGGCCAGTGGCAGAATTGCAGCGCCGCTGAAGGTAAGTATTGTAACATACCGACGGAAGGCCGCATTAAGTTAGCTGTAATCTAATAAGGCCGCATCCAAGAAAATTCAATAAGATATATTTCAAAATATACATTATTTTGTTAACATAGCCCTCATGACTTACTAATGTTTTAATTGTGGCCGTCAGTCGGGGAGGATTATTTTGTTGAATCTTCTTTTACTCTTTGTTATTTTAAATACGTTCATTTTAAGATAAAAATAAAAATAATAAAAGACGAACAAAAACATATCAATAAAAATAAAAGGATTTGTTCTACTAAATTTGGATTCATTCAAATGGCCGCACTTAATGGCCTAGAAGGCCACATGTGGCCTCAAGGCCGCAGGTTCCCCACCCCTGCTCTAAACAATCCTTCAGTAATTTTCCTTGCCCTCCATTTCAGAATAATACTATTTTAAGCCGATAACTTGACACTAGCACTGGCAATAAATTTAAAAGAATTTATTGAGCAATGCTAGGGGTAGAGCTGATAATCATTGCTAGAAACCTACTGTGTAGTGCTGTGGATGCCACTGTCCGATTAGTAATAAAACTAAGCTTATTTGTAGCATCTTTGTTAACGATAGGAAAAAGCATACTCGTTTTGTAAACGGTTTTTGGAAGCAGATTTGATTCAGATTTTACAATATAATTGTCGATAAGGAACAATTCTTTAAGAAATATTATCCATTATCCATTACCCCTTCATGTTTTCCTTTCTAATAACTGTTGAAGATTAATTTTACTTTTTATTTTCAGATTCTAATCTGATCACGAGTAAAAGATTTGAAAGTGGTGCTAGCAAGCGTAAGAGAAAGAGACTTGAAAATTATATGGTAAAGAAGTTAAGACCAATCACTGCTTTCTTGGATCAGCCATTGACAGAGGCAACAAGTGCCAGCGGTGAAGCAGATAGTGGCTTGCAAAAGTTTTCATACCCCTTGAACTTTTCCACATTTTGTCACGTTACAACCACAAACGTAAATGTATTTTATGTGATAGACCAACACAAAGTGGCGCATAATGTGAAGTGGAAGGAAAATTATACATGATTTTCAAATTTTTCTACAAATAAAAAACCGAAAAGTGTGGCGTGCAAAAGTATTCAGCCCCCTTTACTCTGATACCCCTAAATAAAATCCAGTGCAACCAATTGCCTTCAGAAGTCACCTAATTAGTAAATAGAGTCCACTTGTGTGTAATCTAATCTCAGTATAAATACAGCTGTTCTGTGAAGGCCTCAGAGGTTTGTTAGAGAACATTAGTGAACAAACAGCATCATGAAGCCCAAGGAACACACCAGACAGGTCAGGGATAAAGTTGTGGAGAAGTTTAAAGCAGGGTTAGGTTATAAAAAAATATCCCAAGCTTTGAACATCTCAAGGAGCACTGTTCAATCCATCATCCGAAAATGGAAAGAGTATGGCACAACTGCAAACCTACCAAGACATGGCCGTCCACCTAAACTGACAGGCCGGGGAAGGAGAGCATTGATCAGAGAAGCAGCCAATGGTAACTCTGGAGGAGCCACAGCTCAGGTGGGAGAATCTGTCCACAGAACAACTATTAGTCGTGCACTCCACAAATCGGGCCTTTATGGAAGAGTGGCAAGAAGAAAGCCATTGTTGAAAAAAAGCTATAAAAAATCCCGTTTGCAGTTTGCCACAAGCCATGTGGAGGACTGATATAAAAATTCATTCCATAAGTTATCGGGGGACTGTACCTTTAAGAATCATGTTTTGGCAAGTCTATCTTGGGATGACATTATGTGCTGACTGTGGGTTTGTACTTTGTACCCTGCATGATGAGATTAAGTTGTACCCTGCATGATGAGATTAAGTTGTGGTCAATACCTGCGTGATGAGATTAAGTTGTGGGCGATACATCCTTGTTTAGTATAAAAGAATGAGTTTGGGCACTGCTTCAGGAGAGAGACTCCCTCAGACGCCTGTACTCTGTGCGATCCTCTCTCATGTATTAAACATTCAGTTGGATCTAAATTTCTGTGACTGTCGTTTGTTGGGAAAATATTTCTAACATAATTGGCGCCCAACGTGGGGCCCCAATACCTCTGTTGCCTTCTTCCAATAAACCAAGAGCGCTCACTTTAAGGATTTATGGAAGGTGGAAACAGAGTGACGGGGTCCAATCGACACGACCGAGATAAAACTGAATGTTCCGTAGGAACGGGCCCCCGGGTTAAGTAATTTTGACTTTGCTGAGTTGTATTTTGTTACCTTCCTCGGAGACCAGAGACGACGTACAGAATTGTCTGGGGCAATTGAAGAGAGTAGTTGGACTACTCCGGCGACCGGGTCGCCAAAGAAGTCTGGGACTTCAGAGTCAAGTTGGAATTGACAGGGAAAAAGTATCGTCGTATGTCTCGAGGAGGGAATCAGAATGGGCTTGACAAACTGAAAAGGTAAACTGTTTGATTTTGACGAACCACTTTGTACTCTCGCAAAACTGTACAGGAAAAAAAACAAAAAACGAAGTAAGGGTAAGAGACAATTGTTGTGAATTATTGTCCTCGAGTAGTGCGACTACTCGTGTGGCGCGGCCACGGAAGTCTGGGACTTCATAAACCCTTGTCAAGTGTGGCTTGAAGGAGGAAAAAGGAAATTGTAAGTACTGACAGTGTAAACGAGAGGGGAGTATGGGTTCGACAAACTCAAAAAAGTTACGAAGGCGATGAAAAATGCATGTTTATAGATAGCAAACAAAAATTGTAAACGTAGGTGGAAAAGGGACTATGAGTTTAGTGGTAAATTATTGGTAGACGATTGTTCTAAACTAATGTCCGCAATATTGAATGATGCTGTTAAGAAACGTATAAACAAAGATAAATTAGGCTACCAACAGGCACGAATTTGGCTCGGTGTAGCCAAAGCACGGAAGAACGGCAGGAGGAGAAAAAGAAAAAAAAGAAGAACAGACGACGGCGTACCTACACAAAGGAGACAACGAGGTCTTCTATCGATCGCCGCCTCAAAATGCATCACGCCTTTCCCGGCGAAAACCGGGACGGCGAGTGCCCACCCCCCTCCCTATTTTCAGGAAGGTGGAGTGGCCTTGCCACCGGGAGAAAGGAGCAAAGGTGGGACCGCGAAGGCCCGAGTTCGCGGACCCATATCAGGTTTACAAAATCCGAGCATCACCTGGTCAGGAAGTTATTTTAAACCATTGGGGCCATTTATGGAACAAATAACAGAGGGAATGGGGACCCTAATGAGCCCGCCTCGCCCGACCTTTAACCGAGTGGGCGAAGGGGGGGGAAATATCCTGCCAATGATAGCCATGCCTAATCCAGGAGGAGCAGCCCAGCCGGTATATGTATATCGGGCATGGACACTCAAGGATGTTAAGAGGGCAGTAGAAGGGATAACACACCCCAAAGAGAGTTTCACAAGGTGGAAACGGGATTTTGGAAACCTGGTCGTGAGTTATCGGTTAAATAGTGTTGAATATGAACAAGCCTTGCGAAGTATGTTCGGTTTTGATTGGTGTTTGATAGAAGGGGATTGGAACCCCCATAATGCGGCAGGATTGCATTTCGAATGGGAACCTAATGATAATGTTTACCAACAAAGGAGAATAGCTATGGAACAGCCATTACCGAAAAATGGTTGACTATAATAAAATAAGAGAATGTGTGCAGACAAAGGACGAGGATGTGCGCCACTATTTCGCCAGATTAAGACAAGTATTCAAGGCAAATAGCGGGATAGTGGCGCCCGTCCAGTGGGTGGATGACGGACCATTCGCCCAACAACTAAAAATAGAATTATTAAACAGCATGCGGCCAGAAATAAGCTTGTACTTTAAGAAGTACATGGTGGGTTACAGAACCGGAGGGTTAAGGCAATTTAAGGACTGGGCAGTACATGTGGAAGAAAATGCAAAAAGCAGAAAAACCACAACCAAACAAGTTTATCTAGCCGAAGTAATAGAGGGGAAGATGGACTATGGAGGAATGATGAGGGAAAACTAATCTTACCAAGATCACTATTTAAATATACATGTTTAATGAGCCATGGGGTAACCCATGTCTCAACAGGAGGAATGATACAAATAGTGGACAAAATATTCAAAACATACGGCTACAAGTAGAGCATGAAAAGCTAAAAAGTGTGGATCAGGAGAAAAGTCGTAAATTACATGGATTAACCATTATGCAGGATCGGCGAGAGCAAGCTAGGCAGGATCTCAAAGGACTTGATGAGACTGTGGCAAATGAGTTCCAGACACTCCATAATCTTAGGAAGCTTTTTGTTCAAGACTTGGCCACGAGAGTCAAAAAGAGTGCTGAAATGGATTTTGACGATACTGGTGGGAGCGCTGCGCAGAAGCAAAAGATCTCCTTTCTTGAAAACAACCTTGAACAGCTCACCAAGGTTCACAAGCAGTTGGTACGAGGCAATGCAGACCTTCGGTGTGAGCTTCCAAAACTGGAGAAACGTCTTCAAGCTACAGCTGAAAGGGTCAAGGCTTTGGAGTCCGCATTGAAGGATGTGAAGGAGAATGCAGCTCGAGATGGTAAACGCTACCAGCAGGAAGTGGATCGCAGCAAGGAAGCTGTGCGAGCAAAGAACATGGCAAGTAGAGTGCACTCCGCACAGATTGCTAAGCCCATTCGTCCTGGTCAAACCCCAATCCAAGTGCAATTCGTGGGGGCGGTGGATTCTTCCAGAACAGCCAATCGGTCGCTGTACGTGGAGGTGGGGAGGTAAAATCAGATAAGTTTGTCCCTGGAGGGGTGCCTAATAATGCTGAAATTGGGTTCTTGCCTACATCTGTTAAAGCTAAAAGCAACAACATAATCAAAGCGCAACAGATATCATCCAACAACCCCATCATTCCAAGGCAGTGTGAACTCTGCAACTTAGACTTTTCACAGGAATATTTTTGGAAGAATAAAACAAACAAAAACTAAAAACTGGCCTGTACAGCTACATCCTTGCAAAATCTAAGTGCAATGTCGGCATATTGCAAATACTACATGTGATTTAATGTGTAGCTTCATTGCACAGTACATTGTCATTCATGTCTTAAATTCAGTTTGCACTGTGCCAGGTTGAATGTACGTTGTTGCAGGAAAACCTTAGCAGAAAATTGAAGCCTAATATGTGTATATTTCATTGTTTTAGGATTTGTGAAACAATGTCGCCAAGTAGATTTGATAAGCTTGTTTTACAATGGGGGTAAAATGATTTGGAGGAACCCAGCTATAAGCCTTGTGTAAATTAAGATAGTACTTGAGGTTTTCTTGAAATAGGATTTTTTTTCTTGGTTTAAGATGAAGAGTAGTACAATTTGAATACTGAAGGTGCATTTATGACTGTGGTTAGAGCAGAGAGCGAGGGTAGTTCACAAAAAGCTGCTAA
This sequence comes from Amblyraja radiata, assembly GCF_010909765.2. Classification (NCBI taxonomy): domain Eukaryota; kingdom Metazoa; phylum Chordata; class Chondrichthyes; order Rajiformes; family Rajidae; genus Amblyraja; species Amblyraja radiata. The sequence goes on from NC_045957.1 coordinate 113,859,741, forward strand.
TAAAATACTGGAATGTTTGATGAGATTGTTTAACATGAAAATATTGCATTGTCTGACTAAAGTTTTGGAAGAGCAGATTAAACTATGCTGAAAACATATTGCTGACCATAAATAAACAAAGAAAGTTAAAAGGCATTTTATCTGAAGATGGAAGAATGTGCAGCAGCATGTCCTGTCCAGATTCTTTGGGATTTCTTTTTGAATGCTTAACTAAGGGTCAGTGTTTCACTATTGGGCTTACCATATAATGAAACAACATTAAAAAGAGCATTTGAGTTAAGAAATTGCACTTGTTCTGGTTGTACAATTGGTTTTAGTTGTAGTGCAAATAATATTTTTTAAATTTGAAATGTTAATTTATTTTCAAGCCTTGAACATTTTGCTGTCATCTAATAATTTTTCAATACTTAGTTTGTGCTCTGGATCACTAGACTCTGTTTAGTGCAGCCTGTGGAAATGAGTCACAAACGCGAAATCTATGCAAATTTGCAGTACCATTTTATCACCATTGGTTCTTTATAGGTAAATTAATACATTCAATGCTTGTGTTTATTCTAAACTATCTGGATCTTTAAACAATAAAATGGTATCCATAAGTACCTTAGATTCTACAAAAATACGGAATAAAATGCTGGTTATTAACCCAAGTCTAAAGGGAAGGTACACTTTGATGTATGAAATTGGATAACTGAGAATCAATTCTTGGAATAAATGAGAAAGCAATACAAGCTGTTGAATGTATCCACACTGAAGTGTCCCCAAGGACTTCACAACTGGGTATAAGTGTTCCTACACAGGTCCTCAAAAGATGATATTTGGAGCTTTGTTAATACATTGGTCTTTGTTGCCAATTCAATTGGGATGTGTAATATTGCCTGTAACTAAAGGCAGAAAGCTGGTTCGGGAAATGGAAAAATATTGTAATTTTTGCACTAACATCCTTCATAGTGATTACAGGAATGTTCAAGGGTTGTCTCACAGACTAATAGAAACAGCCCTTACAAAACAAAATGCAGATGGTGTACAAGTTGGTTCCTCAGAAAGGAATTGAGGAAGAAGAAGTGGACATTGACCTAAGGGATACCTTCATGGCCTGAACGGACACCCACAGATGAACAGATTGCATCAAGTCAAAAGAAGTGCAATGTTGTGATGAAACCGGGGATGCGTTCGGGACGGGGGAATTTTTGGAAATTGTTAATAAATTGTTGGATAATTGTATAAACAGGGGGGAAATGATATAAAAATTCATTCCATAAGTTATCGGGGGGACTGTACCTTTAAGAATCATGTATGGGCAAGTCTATCTTGGGATGACATAATGTGCTGACTGTGGGTTTGTACTTTGTACCCTGCATGATGAGATTAAGTTGTACCCTGCGTGATGAGATTAAGTTGTATCCTGCATGATGAGATTAAGTTGTACCCTGCATGATGAGATTAAATTGTACCCTGCATGATGAGATTAAATTGTACCCTGCATGATGAGATTAAGTTGTACCCTGCATGATGAGATTAAGTTGTACCCTGCATGATGAGATTAAGTTGTGGTCCTGCGTGATGAGATTAAGTTGTGGGCGATACATCCTTGTTTACTCCATTGTATAAAAGAATGAGTTCGGGCACTGCTTCGGGAGAGAGACTCCCTCAGACGCCTGTACTCTGCGATCCTCTCTCATGTATTAAACATTCAGTTGGATCTAAATTTCTGTGACTGTCGTTTGTTGGGAAAATATTTCTAACAGCAAACATGTGGAGGAAGGTGCTCTGGTCAGATGAGACCAAAATTGAAGTTTTTGGCCTAAATGCAAAACGCTATGTGTGGCGGAAAACTAACACTGCACATCACCCTGAACACACCATCCCCACTGTGAAACATGGTGGTGGCAGCATCATGCTGTGGGGATGCTTTTCTTCAGCAGGGACAGGGAAGCTGGTCAGAGTTGATGGGAAGATGGATGGAGCCAAATACAGGGCAATCTTGGAAGAAAACCTGTTAGAGTCTGCAAAAGACTTGAGACTGGGGCGGAGGTTCACCTTCCAGCAGGACAACGACCCTAAACATACAGCCAGAGCTACAATGGAATGGTTTAGATCAAAGCATATTCATGTGTTAGAATGGCCCAGTCAAAGTCCAGACCTAAATCCAATTGAGAATCTCTGGCAAGACTTGAAAATTGCTGTTCACAGACGCTCTCCGTCCAATCCGACTGAGTTTGAGCTATTTTGCAAAGAATGGGCAAAAATGTCAGTCTCTAGATGTGCAAAGCTGGTAGAGGCATACCCCAAAAGACTTGCAGCTGTAATTGCAGGGAAAGGTGGTTCTACAAAGTATTGACTCAGGGGGGCTGAATACTTTTGCACACCACACTTTTCAGTTTTTTATTTGTAAAAAAATTTGAAAACCATGTATCATTTTCCTTCCACTTCACAATTATGCACCACTTTGTGTTGGTCTATCACATAAAATCCCAATAAAATACATTTACGTTTGTGGTTGTAACGTGACAAAATGTGGAAAAGTTCAAGGGGTATGAAAACTTTTGCAAGCCACTGTAAATTGATACTAACACAAGGAAATCAGTGTGGTGGAGCTATCCAACCAACTACTAGCATTCAACCAGAAGAAAACCTCCCTGAAACAGAAACGGCGAAGCAGGACATGGAACAGCAAGCTGAATATAAGAAAGCAGCCATGATGCCGTCTCAAAATGAAAATATAGAACTAATTCAGGAGTCACTTAATGGACAGGGAGAGGCTAAAGAGCAACAAGAAAATAATGTGGATAGTCAGAATTTTCAGCTCACACCTGGTAAGGTACGCCAAGTCCAAGGTATTCCAGACACAGATATAGATGATGCCAAACATAGATCTACTGTAACAGACGTTGGTTTGTGGACAGAATTATCACACGAGGACGTATCCTATTGGGTAGAAAGCGGCCCCTCTCAAGTTCAGCATCGTTGTGGACCATTTTCAAATTCCAAGCGTGTGTATAAAAAGCAGTTTGGGTTTTGCACAAAAGCTCTTTTTTATTCAACAAAAGTCAATTGAGAAACATGTAGCCGAGAGTGGCTTGTGTATTCTCCCTCAAAAGGCCGGATATATTGCTTTGTTTGTAAACTCTTTCCAAACATTGTATCTTCTGCTACATCTTTAGCTTCTGAAGGGTTTGTTGATTGGGGAAAACCCCTGTCTTCTCCAAACTCATGAAAACTCAGAAAAGCACAGGAATGCCATGTTGACCTACTTAACAAGAAAGCGAGGGCAAACATTAACTTCAAAGCTGGAGGAACAAATAAAAGCAGAACAGCAGTACTGGCGGCATGTCATGGAGAGAATTGTCGCCGTAATATGCACTCTTGCAAAACAAGGCTTACCATTCAGAAGAGCCAATGAACAATTTGGATATCCAAATAACGGCAATTATCTTGGTCTTTTGGAGCTAGTTGCAAAATTTGATCCATTTTTACTGGCTCATATCAATCGGTATGGAAACTCCGGATCAGGAAATCCCTCTTATTTGTCAAAAAATATGTGTGGAAATGATTCAACTCATGGCAAAAAAAGTTAAAGATGCAATTCTGGCTGACTTGAAAAAGGCTGGATATTTCAGCTTGTCAGTAGATTCCACCCCTGACATTTCACATACTGATCACCTGAAGACGGTTTACCAAGTGAAGGATTTTTAACTTTCCTTGAGCTAAAAGACCACTCAGGAGAAAGCATGGCTGATTTAGTGTTTAACTATCTCACTACTGAGCTTGAAAATGCCGAGGGCAGTCTTATGACAATGCTGCCAACATGGCTGGGAGGTACAAGGGTATGCAGCAAAAAATCTTCGAAAAAAACAAATTTGCAAGATGTATTCCATGCGCTGCTCACTCATTAAATTTGGTGGGCCGTTCGGCTGTTGATTGCTGCCTTGATGCAGTGAACTGTTTTGGAATTATCAATGAAATTTATACCTTCTTTTCATCCTCCACAAAGAGATGGGCAGTTCTAAAATCATTTTTGCAACCTCAGTCAAAAGTGCCTAAATATTTGTCAGGCACTGGGTGGGAGCCACATGCAAAAGCCACAGAAGCTATTTTGGAAAGTTACAGCGCAATCACTGATGCCCTCAGCCATTTGTACTCTGATGTTAATGTGAAGGGTGATACCAGCTTTCAAGCTAACAATCTTTTGCAGAAAATGGAAGAACTGGAATTTGTGTTTATGCTGCATTTTTGGACCCGTGTGCTAGGTCATTTTCACAAGGTCAACAAAGCCATTCAGAAATCAAAAATATCAAACCTTGCCAAATGTTAACTACAGAACTGTCACAAGGAGACAAAGAATAAGGAAATGATGGAAGTGCACCTGGTCCTGATGCTTTAGATAAACTCTCTTCAAGAGATAAGTTTAGGATAAAATCCTTTATTCCTATACTAGATGCACTTGAAACCAATTTAAGAAGAAGAGCTACTGTGTACAATGAAGTTGCACAAATGTTTTCCTTTCTTGCTAATCTGACCGCATCTAAGCAAGAAATTCAGCAAGGTGTTGAACTGTTGATGGAAGCATACCCAGAAGATGTTGACCTGAAACTTACTGATGAACTTTTGCACTTTCACTCGTAGGTGAGACAAAGCCATAGGCATACAGAAGAGCACACTCTGTCTCATACAGACCTTTATCAAATTATGTACAAAGAAAAATTCAGATGGCCTTCCCTAATGTGGAAGCAATCTTGCGGCTGTTTCTTAGCTTAATGGTCACTAACTGCTCGGAAGAGATGTCTTTTTCAAGACTCAAAAGAATTAAAAATGAATTAAGGGCCACAATGTCTCAAGAGAGGTTGTCTGCACTGAGCATTCTGTGCATTGAGAGTGACAAACAGATTTTGATTAACTTCTGGATGATTTTGCAATGAGGAAGGCGAGAAAAAAACTTTTTTAGTCGTAGTGTAGTTTCTTTATTTCTTAATATGTATTTTAAAACCAACTGTTTAATGACAACATACAGTAGGATCTAAAAGTGTCACACTGTCACTATCAGGTAGTCATGGTCATCTTATTAACACTTCCCAGGCAATAAAATGTTTAAGCTCAAGTTTTGGGGTTTTTTGTTTTTTTTTTGTTTTATAATATTTAGCAGTAAACTTACAATTTTATTTTCCTAAAAATTCCTGCTTATTCCACAAAATGTTTACAAAGTTCGGTTATAGCAAAAGATTTTCAGTGTTAATTTTAACATTTATGCTTTTTTTTTCCCAATCACTACAGTATTTAACAATAACATTTAATGTCATTTCGAGAAGTAATTGCGAATTGCGGAATTTTAAAACACCCGTCGTCATCCCTGGCTTTACTCAAATTATTTAAAACACTCTTCCATCTTCCTCCAGTCGTGGGGTTGGGGGATTGGGAGGGGCCTCACAAGTGGAATAGCCTAGGGCCTCTCTTCACCTAAATCTGGCACTGCCACGTGTGCTCTGTCTGTAGAGGTTGGGTTTATCTCCGGGCGCTCCGGTTTCCTCCCAAACTCCAAAGACATACAGGTTTGGAGGCTGACACAAAATGCTGAAGTAACTCAGCGGGGGACGATCAGCAATGATCACAGTAAATGGCAGTTCTGGCTCAAAGGGACGAATGGCCTACTCCTGCACCTATTATCTATTGGGACATGCAGCATCTGTGGAGTGAAGGGATGGGCAACCTTTCGGGTCGAGACCCTTCTTCAGTCTCAAGCAGCGTTTCTCAACCAGGGTTCCCCGAAGCGCTAGGGTTCCGAGAGAAATTGTGATAAAAAATAAGCTAATCATATGTAAAAAATAGATAGGTGGCAGATATTATGGACGTTGATAGGTGGCCGATATTATGGACGTTGATAGGTGGCCGATATTATGGATGCAGAGGATGTTGGGGTCAATGGTATGGACCTGGGGAATTATCCTTGTTCCGTCTGGGAGAGGAGACACGGTTGAGGGATCCATCTATAACCCGAGAGGGGGGGGGAGAAGAGGTGAGAAAACATACCCAAGAAAGAGGACACCTCGGATGTCTTGGAATAATAAGCCTCATCTTGGGAATAGATGCAGCGGAGACAGAAATTGAGAGTGGGGGACAGCATCTTTGCAAGAGGCAGGGTGGGAGGAGGTGGGTTTGCAGTAGACGTCAGTCGATTGGCCGTCCCCTGTGATGGAGACAGGTCAAATGGGGGAGAGATGTTTCAAAGATAGTCTATCACTTTCTTTTGCTCAAAATTCCTGCATCTGCATTTCCTTCGGTTCCCATTTTAGCACATCTTTACGGGCAAAAGCACCATCACCACTCAAGTGGGTGATTCAACCTTTGGAGAGACCTCCACACCAGCCCCTCCATTATCAGTAGAGAAACGAGCATTGACAGTGGTCCGTACCCATAGAGCCTTTGCAGCGGCTACACTGAACTTCAGTGCGTCTTTCAGCATGTACTGCAGTACGCTGAAATAAGTCCATGTTCTCGGAGCAGAATTAGGCCATTCGGCCATCATGCCTAGCCCACCAATCAATCTTAGCTCATCTAAGTTTCCCTCTCAACCCCATTTTCCTGCCTTTGCCTCATAACCCCTGACATCTGTACTAATCAAGAATCTGTCAATCTCCATCTTTAAAATATCCATCGACAGCCTTCGTGGCCGTTTGTGGAATGAATTCCACAGATTTGCCATCCCCACTAATGGGAGAGTCAAGGACCAGAGCCTCCAAATAAAAGGACATACCCTTAGAAAGAAAATGAGAAGGAATTTCTAGTCAGGGTGGTGAATCTGTGGAATTCATTGCCGCAGATGGCTGTGGAGGCCGAGTTAATGGATATTTTTAAGGCAGGGATTGACAGATTCGTGATTAGCACGGGTGTCAGGGATTATGGAGCAGACAGGAGAATGGGATTGAGAACGAAAGATAGATCAGCCATGATTGAATGGTGGAGTAGACTAGATGGACCAAATGGCCTGATTCTACTCCGAGAAGTTATGAACTCTGACTGAAGAAATTCGCTCTCATCTCCTTATAGATGTACGTCCTTTTATTCTGAGGTGATGGCCTCTGGTCCTAGACTCACCCGCTAGTGGAAACATCCTCTCCATATTCACTCAATCCAGGCCTTTCATTGTTCGCTAAGCTTCAATGAGGTCACTCCTCATCCTTCTAAAATTCAGCGAGTACAGACCCAGTGCCTTCAAATGCTCATCATATGTTAACCCAATCGTTCTTGCCTTATCATGCCTTAAAGCCCCAGCATTACATCAGTTTTTGTATTCTAGCCTTCTCGAAATAAATGCAGGCTTTGCATTCGCCTTCCTTACTACTGATTTGACTTGAAAATTAATTTTTTGGAAATTCTGCACCAGCACTCCAAAGTTCCTATGTACCTCCAATTTCTGAATTATTTCCCTATTTAGACAATAGTTAACGTCTTTTGTGGCAGTCGGCAGCAACCCCTCATGAACGTCTCTTGGAAGATCAATGAACTTAAGGCAGATCAAAGTGTGTCTTTCACTGAGATGTTCTTCCAGCCACACGGAGTCATAGATCTATAAAGGAAGAAAACTTACCCTTCTGCCAATTCATCCATGCTGACCACATTTCCACTTGAATGCGCTTGCGCCATGTTCATCCAAACCTTTCCAATCTGTGACTTTTATGCAGTCACAGGGAGAACATACAAACTCCATACACACAACACCCGCAGTCAGGATCCAACCCAGATCTCTAGCGCTGTAAGACAGCATCTCAACCGTTCCGCCCCATAAATTGTAAGTGGAACAACCAAATCCCAGCATACATTGTCAAAAGCCACCATCGGCCAGTTATTTTAAATTTAAAAGCAGACGTTTATACGGGACTCGCATCTTCGTTCACAGGATAGCAACCAATGAAACATAGACTGACAACCCATTTACTGTCAGGTAGAGCAGGATATCCAATGCAATGGCATAAGGATAGTCTAGTTACTTCATGCATCGTAATAACTGTTTAAATCTCAATACTCACCCAGTTATCTGGTGATTTAGTGTAGAGATAGAGCAAATGGGAATAGGTCCCTCAGCCCACACCGACCATCGACCACTTGTTGTTTTATCCCATTTTCATATCCATCCCAACACATTAGGTAATAAGGTCATAAGTGATAGAAGAATTAGACCATTCGGCCCAACAAGTTACTCTGCCATTCAATCATGACTGATCTATCTTTCCCTCCTAACCCCATTCACCTGCCTTCTCTCCATAACCTCTGACGCCTGTAATAATCAAGAATCTTTCTATCTCTGTCTTGCGTGCTTGTGCAGGTGCAAGTGTGTGGAAAGTAAATTGCACGTTTGCCTTTATTACAAGAGTTGGGCTGAGAAATGGTTGATGGAATTTAATTGGGAAATGTGAAGTGTTGAACTTTGGAAAGTCTAACATGGGCAGGACCTACAGTGAATGGAAGGCTCTGGGGAGTGTTGTAGGGGAAAGGGATCTTGGAGTGCAGGTACATAGTTCCTTGAAAATGGCATCACAGGTAGATAGGGTGGTCAAAAAGTTTTTTTGCACATTGGCCTTCATCAGTCAGAATACAGAGTATAAAAGTTGGGAGATAGACACAAAAAGCTCTGTGGGACAGGCGGCATCTCTGGAGAGAAGGAATTGGTGACGTTTCGGGTCGAGACCCTTCTTCAGACTGATGTCTGGGGAAAAGGATTTACATAGATAAGGAAGTGTAAGGTGTGAAAAGGACAAAGGGTACTGAGATTTATGAGGATGTTACCAGGACAAGGGCCTGAGCTATAGGTTGAGCAGGCTAGGATTTTATTCCTTGGAGCGCAGAAAGATGAAGGGTGGATCTTCAAAGAGTACAAAATCATGAGAGGGATACATCGAGTAAATACACTGTCTTTTGCCCAAAGCAGTTGAATCAAGAACCAGAGCATTTGTTTAAGGTGAGGGAGGGGATAGATTTAATAGGAACCGAAAGGGTAACTTTATTATTTTACAGATAGGTGTATGGAACAAGCTGCTGAAGGAGGTAGTTAAGGCTGGGAGGATCACAAGGTTTAAGAAACATTTGGCCATGTGGATATGACAAGTTTCTAGGGATATGGGCCAAACGCAAGAATGCGGGACTAGAGTAGATGGGGCATGTTGGTCAGCGTGGGCAAGTCGGGCCACTCTGTGGCCATGAGAAGAGGATTTGAATAGAGGTAAGGAAGTCATACAGCAATTGAACAGGACCTTGGTGAGCCAACATCTAAATTAGCATTTAGTTATTATCTCCTTACCCAAGAAGTGACGGAGGAAGTAGAAATATTTGAGAGGCTGGGTCCAGGAGTGGTAGTTTTGTCATGAGGGGGAATTTGAGTAGATCAGACTCACATGTCAGTTTATAACAATGAGACGAGATCTCATGGAGTCAACAACATTCCCCTAGGGCTTGAAGGTTCCCTGGCTAAGGAGTCCAGAACTAAGAGTCGCAATCTCAGGATAAAAAGGTGCAAGACTTTGAGATTCACTTAAGTTTATTGAAAGCGATATCCAGAAATGTATTGCAAAATACAAAGAAAATAAGCAGGTCAGGCAGCACCAGTGGAGGGAAATGGACAGATGATGTTGAATCGAGACCATCCTTCCGGGGGGGGGGGAGAGAGAATCTGAACAAGAGTGGGGAGATGGGGCACAGACAGGCACGTCATAGATGGATATAGTGATTGGCAGATGGTGAAGTGACAAGAGGCCAGAGCTGTAAATGAGTCAAAAGGGCATCAAATAAAGAAAGAGGATCCCCTCACCATATACCTTCCTCCAGCTCCACATCTCACTCATCAGTTATTTGATTTTTGCTCACGATTCCAGCATTTGTACTTCCTTGCATCTCCAGAAATCCATCAGCATCGAAGGGTAAAGGAATTGTGCTGAAAAATGGCAAGTTAAAGTCCCTGTCCCACTTTTACGATCTAATTGGCGACCTCTGCCGAGTCTGCCCTTGACTCATACTCGCAGCATGGTCGCCACAAGGTTGTAGGTAGTCTTTGTAACTTCCTCACGCTTAGGCAGTGTTTTTTCCAGCCTAATAAAAAATGTCCACGAGTAAAAAAAAAAAAGGTCGGCATGTAAAAAATAGACTCTTTTTACTCGTAGGTAGGTCGTAGTAGGTCGTGATGGTAGTCGTGGGTCTGTAACTGGCCAGAGAAAAAAAGGCGAACATGACATCATTTTACCATGTGATCATTTTCCACTCGTAGTTGGTCTTAGGTCGAGAGGGGTCGTAGACATAGTCGTAGGACGTCTTTTACTTCGGCAAGTCAACACGACCTTGACATTTTTTTCAACTCGGCGAGGGTCTTCTAAACTCGTGGATTAGGTCGTTCAAGTGGGACAGGCCCTTAAGCATCAGCCATCGCACTGATGAATCATAACGCACCCAGGAAGGTATGGATTGCTACTCCTGCATGTTTTATTGTGCACTTCAAAATTAGTCCATTTAGTGCAAAGTGTTGTTGAATGTCCCAAATATTATTTAAAAGATTAAAGTCTGTAATTTTAGCAGGACATTTGCCAAAAATTGCCAAATCTTTCCAAAAACTTTGAACTATCACAACCAAAGAAGGTATCATAGACACAAAATGCTGGAGTAACTCAGCGAAGGAATCGTCATGTTGGCTTTTATACTATGCCCAAGTACTGTCGGCAACTTAGGCACATGCCCCAAATTAATCTCACCCCAAGTCGTCCCCAATTATCTTTTGCCCATCAACATGCATAAATGTTTAATCAAAATTCAGAGAAATACATCATTTAAATTCAAATATTTTATTCACACTGATCTAAGTTTAAACATTAGAAATTCAAGGGGAGCTTCTCCACAAAGCTCAAAATGTTTAACATGTTCAATGTACGACCACAATGCAGAATTGTGCTGCTATTTTGCAGGTTTAACGTGTGATGCACACTTTATAAATGTTATGTACAAATCTTTTAACCAGCATCCATCTCAAAGGTGAATCGGTACCTTTTCTTGAAAAAAAGTGTTACAATTGTAGGTGATCCAAACTTTGCAAGGGTACAAAGTGGCAGCAACCACCTTAACTTCGGAAAAATCCAGAAAATGCATTGGTGGTGAATAAACATGTGCAAAAAGGCAGAACAATGAATACCACTGAAGTAATTAAATAGAATATTAGATCATTCTTTTTCATGATTTCTATTCACAAGAGTCAGTGCTGGACACTTATGCTTTTAGTTCATTTTTACATCGTCCTACACTGATCTTTCTGTACACATTTACACAGCTTAAATGACGTCGGATTCTGACTGTAGAGCTTCAAATGCAACAACATAAATCAAGGTTGCCAAAGTTCTGGGCCTTTATTCAAAAGGAAGAAAGTTGGAATATGTCTGAAAGGATCAGAACCCAAAACATTTTTTGGATATGCCTGTGAAGAATAAAATTTTAAATAGATCGATTTTTTTGTGGGTAGTGGACAAAAAATTAAACCTGCGCCAGTTTGTGTTTACCAACAACATTGTCCAAATCATCAAACCATTCACAAAAAAAATAAATCATAATGGATATGTTTGAACCAATACTGTATTACGTACTAGGCAGAAGAACATGTAGCTACTGCAGTGAGATCATAAACAGCCAAAGGTTTTCCTCAGAAAGAACACGCCGAAGGGCGATCACCCCAGACTATCCTACACACCTGGGACAATTTACAATTTTACTGAAGCCAATCAACCTATAAACCTGCACATCTTTGGGGTGCGGCTGGAAACCGGAGCACCCGCAGAAAACCCACCCGGCCACAGGGAGCAGGTACAAACTCCATACACACATCACAGACGGTCAGGACAAACCAGGGTCTCTGGCACTGCTAGGCAACAACTCCACCGCTACACCATTGTGCCACCTTGTGGGCATGCAAAGTTGGTGAACTGATGCAGTGTTGTTGGGGGTGGGGCTGGATGGATAGTGAGTGAGGAAAGCAGGAAGCTACATTGGCAGAATAAGGACACACACAATTTTAACATTGTTAAACTCAAAGGCAGAGTACCCGTGTGCCAGCACCATCGTGACTTTTGACCCGACTGACAAATGTCCATTCCACAGCAGAGGCATTAAAGATGGAGGAACGTTTTTATAAAGCATTAAATACAATTCAAATGTTCAAATTCAAATGATGTGATTCATTGGTATTACTTTATTGCAAACAGTTGACACAAGGATAGAGATGTAATACATCAGCATCCCCTGAAGGTTCAGCACACTTTACTGCCAAAGCAGGGGCACAGATACTAAAGTAGCTGCCTCCGCTTCAGTGACCCAGGTCCAATCCTGACCTCCAGTGCTGCCTGTGTGAAATTTGCCCAGAGAGCTGCTGCTTCACAGAACAGCATTCAATCCAGACCTTGGGTGCTGTCTGTGTGGAGTTTGCATGTTCTCTCTGCCACTGTGGGCTTCCTCAGTTTCCTCCCACATCCTACTGCCCCTGTCCCACTTAGGAAACCTGAACGGAAACCTCTGGAGACTTTGTGCCCCACCCAAGGTTTCCGCGTGGTTCCTGGAGGTTTTTGTCAGTCTCCCTACCTGCTTCCACTACCTGCAACCACCTACAACCTCCGGAAACCGCACGGAAATCTTGGGTGGGGCTCAAAGTCTCCAGAGGTTTCCATTCAGGTTTCTTAAGTGGGACAGGGGCACAAAGATGCATTTGCAGGTTAATTGACCACTGTAAAGTGCCCCTATTTCGTAAGAATTGGGTGAGAAAGTGGAATAGCAGAACAAATGTGAATGTGCGATTGATGGTCAGCATGGACTTCGCGGGCCGAAGGACCTGTTTTCATGCTGTTTCAGGTTAACACTTCATAAATTGTCTTGCCTGCAAGCAAGTGGAAAAATTGGTGGTGGTGAAGATGTTGCGGCAAGTAAGATGATGAAAATGCAGAAAAAATAAAATGGAATTAAAGCAAGAGGATACTTGATGGTCTCCACAAAGCGAATGGGACAAAGGGCTATTTCCATGCTGTAAGACTCCCCTTCTTGGTAGAGTGAAAAGCATGCCAATTTGATAGCTTCAAAGATGGGCACAAGAATACCATAAAACCTAACAATAGATGTCAAGATGTTAAAGTTGTAACTCAAAGGTAAGTGGTTTATTTTTCCTCCTTTGGAAAAAGTCTCCTTCATTTATTTTTCCTCCTTTGGAAAAAGTGTCTCCTTCAAAATATGACAAAAATATGGAAATACTCAATACATGCAAAATTAATAGACAAGCAAAATCCGCTAGGGATCAGTAAGGTCAGGACAACGTTTTAGGAAAATAGTGTTCAATATGGCTTCCCTCTCAATCCAAGGGCATGGTATATTTGTAGTAATTTCTTTCAGGATGTGATACCTCCACATCCAAAAATACACAAATAAAAACAACACATTCTTACTCCTAACATCAAACTTCATCTCCTTCTCCAACAATTCTGTCAAATGGCAAAGTCCATATATCATACTGGACTTCCAGTTGTCCAGTCCGGAAGGCATCGATTTGCATGTGCAACTTTTGCATTAAGCTTCATTGAGCTGGATATTCATTGTCCCACCCAAACTGCTGCGATACAAGCATCAAGGAAGTGTATGAATTTGACCATCAGATATAAAAATGTAGTTCACTCATGTCAACCCTCAGTTGATCTATCCCCTCCTTCATGAGGAAAGCCACAGCATCACTCCCGACCGTGCAAACAAATGGCAGGTCAAATATACTACATTCAAAGGTAGTCTTCATGACTTGGTTCTACATTAGTCACTGCTTCTTCCCAAGAGAGCAGGGAGCCCATTCTCTTTCCTTCCTCCACCAACCATGATGTCAGCATTTGCAGTAACTGCATTTATTGTTCAAATGATGACGTGTTCCTCCGGGGAATGACATTTTGATTAGCTAGATCAATATCATGTCTACATGTCAACTTCCGGCTTGAAATCAAGGTGCTGAAGACTTGGGAGAATGATTGCTGCACAGGGTTCCTGTTAACAGTGGTCAGGTTAATTACAAAAACCTTTCCAAGCGCAATAAGATGACTGATCTCTTAACTAACCATGTCTTTGGTCCAAGGATTCCAATATCCACATTGAAAAATGCATAAACACATTTACAGGGTCAATGAAGCAGGATGTTTTTACTCATCAAGCTATTTTTAAGCACTTTGTCAAATCCAATCCATAAATTCAGCAACACTCCCATGCACTTGGACTGGGACAGACACTCTGCTGAGTTCAGTGGGATGGGTTTATCTCAATTATCTCTTACTTGGCCAGTTGCACCGCAAACATGATAAGAGTAACAGGAAGACACATTCTCCATGAAGAAAAATCCTGGTGAAGATAGTCTCATGGTATTGGCCAGATTTTACTTTTGACAATGGATCAGCACTGGACTGGGAGGCAAAGAGATGGGTCAATAGGAAGCACAGGTAACACAAAGAACAAATGGGACTGCTGCTAGTTAATGCCACAATTGTAAATTTGGATTTTCCTTTGTTTAAAACCCCCCCCTTTAGTTTAGTATAGAGATGAAGCACAGAAACACACCCTTCAGTCCACCGAAGCCAACCAGAAATCCCCGTACACTAACACCAACACCCCGATTTACATTTTCACCAAGTCAATTAACCAACAAACCTGGACGTCTTTGGTGTGTGGGAGGAAACCGGAGCACCCGGAGAAAACCCAAGCAGGTCACAGGGAGAATGTACAGACGGTACCCGTGGTCAGGGTCGAACCCAGATCTCCGCTGCTGCGAGGCAGCAACTCTACCGCTGCACTGCCCCTCAACCCCTTCAAGTCCTCAGCCTTTTAAAGAAACTATACCCAACCTGACGGAAAGTCTTCAACCCAAAACATCAACCGTTTTCTTCTCCCCACAGGTGCTATCTGACCTGCTGAGTTTTGCTAGCAGTTTGGTATTTTTATTCCAGGTTTCCAGTAACTGCAGGTTTTTTTTTTAAATATTTAAAAATAATCAAACCCACAATTAAAAAAAAAAAAAAAAATGGATTCATTGCCATCTGAAGATTTATTCTCCCCCCCCCCCCCCCTCCTAAGGTGACGCAGAATAAAAGCAGGTTTACCAATCCATGTACACACTGACATTCAAGCACAATTACAGGACAAAGCATTGCCAGTGGGGTGTGTAGGAAGGAACTGCAGATGCTTGTTTAAACCGAAGATAGACGCAAAATACTAGAGAAACTCACCTCTGGAGAAAAGAGATAGCATTTCGGGTCGAGACCCTTCTTCAGATTCCTTCATTCTGAAGAAACGTCTCGACCCAAAACGTCACCTCCTTTTCTCCAGAGATGGTGTCTGACCGGCTGAGTTACTCCAGCTTTTTTTCCATTGCCAGCACAGTGACAGCCCCTTCTCGCAGATTGTTTTCTTGCACACCTCAATTAAAAGGACTTCAACAACTTATCAATCAACCTTGGAAGACTGGTCAAATTGCTAACCGGGATTTGAAATGTTTGAATGATTAGTTCCATTGTGTATGTTCAAGGCCAAAAAAAACAAAAAAAACCACACCAGACAGAAATGATGCTCAATAGTGAAGTTTCATTTCATGCTTATACATAATTTATATAAAATACCAATGTAAATCATTTCAGTAGCCGATATAGACTTACGGTCAACACATCCGGTTGTGGGTTTACCAG
The DNA here is from genome assembly GCF_010909765.2 of Amblyraja radiata. Classification (NCBI taxonomy): domain Eukaryota; kingdom Metazoa; phylum Chordata; class Chondrichthyes; order Rajiformes; family Rajidae; genus Amblyraja; species Amblyraja radiata. Next base: position 113,875,448 of record NC_045957.1, read on the forward strand.
CAAAAAGTTCTATTACTATTCCTGTAACTGAAGCAGATTTCCATTCACTCACCAGCACCCAACCTCGTATCGAGTTTTCAGGTCCACACCGGCAATTATGTAATATCGAAGGGCACTTAATTACCCACATAAAAACCTTCCACCGAGAAAAACCTATCAACATCACAATCAAACAGGTCACTGATTCCTGCTTTATCACCAATGCTCAACAGGTAATCTTCCTGAGATAGTGACGGGGACAAATTTACAAACAGTCCTTCCTCTTCCATGGGCGTTGAAATCTGATCTTCGGTTTCCTGCAAAAGGTTATTCAATGAGCTCAATGGTGATAGGTAAGAAAATTGTGAGCCCGGATCGTCTCCATGCTGTGTCCCATTTGAAATGTCCGAATCTGTCAAAAAGGACAAATTAAAATAATCAAGTCTCATTTCTTTTAACTGTTTCAAGAACACACGCCACTTCCATTTCAATGCAATTATACTAGCTATGAGTTATTCACCCAGCGAATAACCACAATACCAGGTGTATTAAGTCTGAATAGACAATAAGTGCAGGAGTAGGCCATTCGGCCCTTCAAGCCGGCACCGCCATTCAATGTGATCATGGCTGATCATCCACAATCAGTACCCCGTTCCTGCCTCCTCCCCATATCCCTTGACTCCGCTATCTTCAAGAGCCCTATCTAGCTCTCTCTTTAAACTTTCCAGAGAACCGGCCTCCACCGCCCTCTGAGGCAGAGAATTCCACAAACCCACAACTCTGGGTGAAAAAGTGTTTCCTCCTCTCCGTTGTAAATGGCTTATCCCTTATTCCTAAACTGTGGCCTTCAAGAAAGGTCTCGACCCGAAATGTCACCCATTCCTTCTCTCCAGAGATGCTGCCCATCCCGCTGAGTTACTCCAGCATTGTGTGTCGAACCCAGGTGATTAACAATTCGAGTTAATCTTTTTCTTAAAAAAAATGAAACTGACAGAGTAGGTAGACGAAGAAGTACTGGAATAACGCAGTGGGTTAGGTTGAGATGCTGCCTGATCTGCTGAGTTACTCCAGCACTTTGAGATCTTCGCACGATTCCAGTACTACTACAATATTTTAAAGACATTTGGACAGGTACATGAATAGGAAAGATAGAGGGATATGGGCCGAACGCAGGCAGGTGAGACTAGTGTAGATGAGAAATCTTAGACAAGAGGGGCAAGTTGGGCCGAAGGGCCTGTTTCTGTGTGTGATGACTAACTGCAGTTCCTTGTGTCGACAGGTCCAGCAGTGAAGGACCTGAACAACTACTTCAGCAAGGGATGGAAGCAAGGGACACGCAAGATCAAGTAGCTTTAAGCAAAGGATCTACATGTTGAAATATATACAACAGAGGTTTAAATTCTGGCCGCCTTCAAGCAAACTGTCTTGTTCATGCCCATTTTGTCTACCAGAGGCTATCTCTGCACAAATGAACTCTGTCCAAAGGAAAACAAAAAAATTCACCACTGAGAATGTCAACAGTGCAAGCTCAAAACACATCAGAAATGTGAACATAGATCATATATTGTCAAGTTTGAAAGGGTTCAGAAAAGATTTATGAGGATGTTGCCAGGACTAGAGGGTGTGAGCTATAGGGAGAGGTTGAGTAGGCTGGGTCTCTATTCCATGGAGCGCAGGAGGATAAGGGGAGATCTTATAGAGGTGTACAAAATCATGAGAGGGATAGATCAGGCATATGCACAGAGTCTTTTACCCAGTCGGGGAATCGAGGGCCAGAGGACATAGGTTCAAGGTGAAGGGAAAAAGATTTAATAGGAATCCGAGAGGTAACTATTTCCACACAGAGGGTGGTGGGTGTATGGAACAAGCTGCCAGCAGAGGTAGTTGAGGCTGGGACTATCCCATCGTTTAAGAAACAGTTGGAAAGGAACGTGGATAGGACAGGTTTGGAGGGTTATGGACCAAGCGCAGGCACGTGGGACTAGGGTAGCTGGGACATTGTTGGCTGGTGTGGGCGAGTTGGGCTGAAGGGCCTGTTTCCACACTGCATTAATCTGTCTCTAAATAATATCAAGACAAAATGAATTGAAATACAACATTATTTTGCTGTGTAAACTATTCCTACCATTTAGGTTGGGATCAATAAATACCTTGCACTAAAAAGGGTCATATTTTATTTAAGAATATTAAGCAAAAATTTTTTTTTGCCAAAGCATGGTACTGAAACTCCTACAGCTCAAACTGAAGTACAGAGCAAACTAATTGTTTTATCTCCAAAGGAGATAGCTACACAAGACAAAGGGAATAGCAATCTAGAAAGCAACAACCCAGTCTGAGATTTCACTAGATCGGATAAAAATATAATGGGTGAGCAGTATCTTCAAGATTGAATGCCTACCTTTCTCTTCAAGTTTGTGCATAGCACAGAACCTGGCAGAACTACATTAGTTACAACCTCAAGTAGCACGCTAAAGGATTTCTGCAAACACTAAGATAAAACTTTATACTGGGAGCCCCTGATCCAATAGGTCTGAAGGAGGGTCTCGACCAGAAACATCACCCATTCCATCTCTCCAGTGGTGCTGCCTGTCCCGCTGAGTTACTCCAGCTTTTTGTGTCTATCTTCGGTTTAAACCAGCATCTGCAGTTCCTTCCTACACCAATTTTCTCACAATTTCCTTTTCTCTGCAAAAAAGATAGTGCCTCCATAATTTTTGGGACAAAGACACATCATTTATTCATTTGCCTCTTAAGATACTTCTTCAGACTTATTGGATCAGGGGCTCCCAGTATAGAGTCTTATCTTTGTGTTTGAAGAAATCCTTTAACATACTACTTGAGGTTATAACTAACTAAGTACTGTGCTATGCACAAACCTGAAGAGAAAGGTAGTGCAATTTAAGAAAAAGAAAAAAATCACATGTGGTTAAAGTGCACATTGTCAGATTTTATTAAAGGGTGTTTTTATACATTTTGGTTTCACCATGTAGAAATTACAGCTGTGTTTATACATAGTCATTCCCCCCCCCCCCCCCCCCCATTTCAGGGCACCATAAAGATTGGGACACATGGCTTCACAGGTGTTTGTAATTACTCAGATGTGTTTAAATGCCTCCTTCATGTAGGTATAAGAGAGCTCTCAGCACCTAGTCTTTCCTCCAATCTTTCCATCACCTTTGGAAACTTTTATTACTGTTTATCTACATGAGGACCAAAGTTGTGCCAATGAAAGTCAAAGAAGCCAATATGAGACTGAGAAACAAGAATAAAACTGTTAGGGACATCAGCCAAACCTTAGGCTTACTAAAATCAACTGTTTGGAACCTCATTAAGAAGAAAGAGTGCACTGGTGAGCTTACTAATCGCAAAGGGACTGGCCGGCCAAGGAAGACCTCCACAGCTGATGACAGAAGAATTCTCTCTATAATAAAGAAAACCCCCCAAACACATGTCCGACAGATCAGAAACGCTCTTCAGGAGTCAGGTGTGGATGTGTTAATGACCACTGTCCGCAGAAGACTTCATGAACAGAAATACAGAGGCTAAACTGAAAACCACTCATTAGCCACAAAAATATAATGGCCAGATTACAGTTTGCCAGGAAGTACTTAAAAGAGCAACCACAGTTCTGGAAAAAGGTCTTGTGGACAGATGAGACAAAGATTAACTTATATCAGATGTTCTTTGTGTTTAAGACTCTCATTGGTGTTATGTCTGTATTCTTTCTTTGTGTGCTGCAAAATGGCAAAAAGCATTTCACTTCATTGCACCTAGGTGTATGTGAATGTGACCAATAAAATACCTTTGATACCTTTGATATCAAAGTGATGGCAAGGATGGTATGGAGGAGAGAAGGAACTGCCCAAGATCCAAAGCATACTACCTCATCTATGAAACAGTGGTGGGGTGTTATGGCCTGGGCATGTATGGCTGCTGAAGGTACTGGCTCACTTATCTTCATTGATGCTACAACTGCTGGTGTTAGTAGCATAATGAATTCTGAAGTGTGTAGACACATCCTATCTGCTCAAGTTCAAACAAATGCCCCAAAACTCATTGGCCGGTGGTTCAATCTAAAACAAGACAATGATCCCAAACATATTGCTAAAGCAACAAAGGAGTTTTTCAAAGCTAAATAATGGTCAATTCTTGAGTGGCCAAATCAATCACCCGATCTGAACCCAACTGAGCATGCCTTTTATATGCTGAAGAGAAAACTGAAGGGGACTAACCCCCAAAACAAGCATAAGCTAAAGATGGCTGCATTGCTTGCAACAAAATACATGACATTGCTGTTTCCCCAACATTATGGTGCCTAGAAATGGGGGGGGGGGGGGGGGGAGACTATGTATAAACACTGCTGTAATTTCTGCATGGTGAAACCAAAATGCATAAAAATGGCCTTTATTGAAATCTGACAAAGTGCACTTTAACCACATGTGTTTTTTTCTAATACAAATCACAAATTGTGGAGTACAGAGGCAAATTAGATAGAGCTCTTAAAGATAGCGGAGTCAGGGGATATGGGGAGAAGGTAGGAACGGGGTACTGATTGTGGATGATCAGCCATGATCACATTGAATGGCGGTGTAGGATCGAAGGGCCGAATGGCCTACTCCTACACCTATTGTCTATAAATAAATAATGGATCTTTGTCCCAAATATTATGGAGGGCACTGTACTTCTTTCCTTGTTACCCCTCGCCCCTCCCTCCCCCACCACAATCAAACTATTATCTCTCTTGTTATCAAGAGCAATAAATAACACACACACGGCAGGCAGGGGACAGGGCAAGCGGGGAGCGCTGTCTGAAATTCACACGGTGCAAAGCCAAGGTCATACAGACACCACGATGAACAGGAAGGTCGGCCAATTAAGATGGCTAAAACACATTGTATGCAAGTCCTTTAAAAGAGGAGGGGGGGGGGGGGAGATGGAGGGAGAAGGGGAGAGAAGGAGGGAAAAGGAGTGGAGACAACTTTAAAGAAGCCAGACAACTTTTAAGAAGCCAGAGATACACGGCTGTGAAGCTCGGCAGACATTTAACATTATCAGTCGGTTATCCTTGGTTCTGAAAAGTACTGCTTACGTTTGTTTCCTCCAATGAGCCAATGAAATTCACCGGTCAGCACCGGCTACAACCTACAAGAACCTTTGACCTCCTAGCAACCCACTAGGGCCTCCTGGCAACCCACCTACGGCACGAGAATTTTCAACGTGTTGAAAAATTCACGGCGACCATAATGAGGCCGCGACTAGTTCCCAGAATGCGGGAACTCCTCACGACCATGAAGGCGACTCCCCGGCAACCACCCGCGAACATGTGGCGACTGCATAGTCTCCTGCAGTCGCCTAAAAAGTCACCTAAGTGGGACAGGCCCATTGGGCACGAGTCATCAAACACAGGTGTGTGGTCTCCAGGTTGCACTGTCACCAGATTTCTTCACTAAATGTCACAAGTTCTTTTCAACCAAGCCTTTATTTCCCCACTAATTTTCCAATGACTTCACCACGAGGCCAAATACAAAAGATGAAGCATGTCGCATGCGCACTCTTCTCTCCGTCAGTAATTTTTGTATAGGGCGTACCTCGGACACGTAACTGAGAAATATTTCTAGAATGTTCCTTGCTGCTGGACTTCATTGGGCTACTTGATGGCGCAGAATCATCAGGACATAAATAAACCTCGATCGGTCCCCTCGTACTCGACAAATGTATCTGCAAGTTCTGAATGAAATTAAAAGACAATGGTCATAGAAAGTTAGCATTTTATATGGAAATAGATGGCAAACACAATCCACTTGAACAATAGGCCAAGTATAATTTTTCATTGTAAATGTACTTCAATGAAGAATTCTCAAAAGTTTAACTCAATCACTTCTGTTTTGATCAATGCAAACAGAGGGACATGTAAATTTGCCATAAATAGACTACGCTTTACAAAAAAAAACAACAAAAAACACCCCATCCCCTACTGACCTTTCCGTCCTGAGTAACCACCTCATATTTCGCTTGGGGAGTTTACAACCCAGCAGCTTTAATATTGACTTCTCTAACTTCGTCACCCTTGCATCCCCTCTCTCTCTCTCTCTCTCTCCCTCCCTCTGCCCGGCCCTCCGCCCTTCCCCCACCCACCCCCCGCCCTCCTCCAGTCGCCATACTAATTTCACTATCGTCTTGTTGAGATTCACTGTCTGTAACCCATTATCACCTAGCCCACAGCCAACAATGGACCATTGTGGGATCCACCTTCACATGATCATCGTTGCTTATTGCATATATTTCATTTGTTCTATATATCACTATATCACCGTCTGTATCTCTTGGTTCACTTTCTCCTCTCTCAGTCTGAAGAAGAATCTCAACGTCACCTTACTCCTTTTCTCCAGAGATGCTGCCTGATCCGCCCGCCTTGTTAACATAGAAACATAGAAACATAGAAATTAGGTGCAGGAGTAGGCCATTCGGCCCTTCGAGCCTGCACCGCCATTCAATATGATCATGGCTGATCATCCAACTCAGTATCCCGTACCTGCCTTCTCTCCATACCCTCTGATCCCCTTAGCCACAAGGGCCACATCTAACTCCCTCTTAAATATAACCAATGAACTGGCCTCGACTACCCTCTGTGGCAGGGAGTTCCAGAGATTCACCACTCTGTGTGAAAAAAGTTCTTCTCATCTCGGTTTTAAAGGATTTCCCCCTTATCCTTAAGCTGTGACCCCTTGTCCTGGACTTCCCCAACATCGGGAGCAATTAAGGGCGTCCCACTTTCCAGAGTTATTCACGAATTCTCCCGAGTTATTCACCAACTCTCCCGAGTTTTCCCCTTGATTGTGCCAGCCGTAGGTATTGGGGCATCAGGTAAGTCGGGACGTTTTTTCCAGCCCGATCAAAAATGTCCACAAGTAAAATAATAGCCCCGAGTACCTATGGCTGGCATAACGAGCCGCTACGCTATATCCACGGACTCCTGCAGCCTCGTTACAAACATTCTGAGAGTTTGAATCAAGGGGAAAACTCAGGAGAGTTTGTGTATAACTCGGGAAAGTGGGACAGGCACTTTTTGCATCATCACTGATTTGTATTTGTCATGTTCTGATTTTATTTTGGATTATCAGCACTTGCTTTTACAAATATTGATCAAAATCTCACACAGCCAACTCTGAGACCAGACTTACATCGTAAGGATCAGGTACTTCCAGCCTGGTTTCCGGAGGGGCTTTAACAGCTATTACCACCTGGCCCTTAAAACTCTGGATTTTTCTGACGTCTTGATATGTTACATAATTTAATGTGGTAGATGTTAAGGACAATGAACCAAGCATCACAATTCAAATCTACTCATTCGGTCAGTGCTGGTCAAAAAGAAAGTCTAAAGTGGTTTCCACCCATTTATATAAAATAAAATTAAATTAAAAAAAGCTTCTGGATCAACATCTTCCATCTTGTCAGGCTTCGAAACAGTCCTTCCATAAGCAGATATCAGTCCAACTATCCTCGACCTCATGGCAGACATTGGGCTTTATCTCTGGAAATGGTGAACTATGATGCTGAGACCTACATTGTCTTCCCCATTGCTCTACACATTGTACTAGAGTTTGGCTCGATTGCATTTATGTATAGCATTATCCAATTTGATCAGATGACTTGCAAACCAAAACTTTTCACTGTACCTCAATACAAGTGCCAATAATAAATTTAAACCTAAGTAAGCAATTTATCTACGCTTTTCATTTTGGACGATGGCACTCTGAATTAAAGATGGGATTTTTTTTTCTCCTCAGTGTTCTACTTGTTTATCCGTCATTTCGCTGGAACATTCACTGATCTAATTTTCAAACATGTCTTACAAATTTGGATCTGGTTACCAGTCAAAAAGTACATTCAGCCCAAGAGCCCATTAGTTCCACTCCCGTGCTTTCCCACCGCCATCCACCCCACCCCTCCCCCGGGTCTGGCAAATTTCCCCTTTTCCGCTTAATTTACGTTTAAATCGACTACCAAATTCAGTCAAGCTGTTGAGCCTAGTCCAAGTCAACTTGTCACACAAAATGTGTAAGAAAGAACTGCAGATGCTGGTTTAAATCGAAGGTAGACGCAAAATGCTGAAGTAACTCAGCGCGTGAGGCAGCATCTCTGGAGAGAAGGGATGGGCGAAGTTTCAGATCGAACCAGAAACGTCGGCCATTCCCTCTCTCCAGAGATGCTGCCTCACCCGCTGAGTTACTCCAACATTTTGTGTCTACCTTGTTACGCAACATGTTTTCCCATCTCTCTGCAGCTCTTCTGAGACATTTCTTCATATTAGCTGTGGAACCTCCTCACGGCCAAAACACGGCTAGCAAACCCGTTGAGAATTTGGGGAAAAATTTAGCAAGGATATCTTTGGTTTTCTGAGTCCTCCGTCAGCTTTTTGAGGTCCATGGCGCAGCTTTGGATCAAGTCATCCAACTTCTTCTCCTTCAGGCTAAGTTCTGCCACCTCCCGGTTGAGTCCCTGGCATCGTTTCAGCAGACCGTCCTTGTCTGTCAGGCTGCAACCCCTAGGAGACAGAGCAGCACCGTGGCTATTACTCAAATTAACCAACCGAAACACAATTCCCAGTCTCAAAAAGTAAATAAAGAACATTCTTGTCTACATTAACTCAAAGAATGGCTGATTTCTCAATCGTTTTAATGCTCAAGGAAGCAACTTCTTTGATCTTTTACACCTTGCAAATTTGGACCTCACTTGGATTGCTCCAGTTTCCTCCCACATCCCAAAGACGTGCAGGTTTGTTTGGTTAATTGGGCTCTGTTGAATTGCCCCGAGTGTGTGGCAGAGTGGATGGGAAAGTGAGATAACAGAACTAGTGTCAGCTGGAGATAGGTGGTCAGCGTGGTCTTGGTGGGCCAAAGTGTCACTCATTCTTTAAAGAATGAAATATGTGCTTTCGGGGAATTGAAACTTTCCCCTTGTCCATTCAGCCCTTCTCCAACCTCATAAACATCAGAACGAAAAAAAAGTTGGCAACATTTATTTTCAAAAAGTATGCTTGAACAGATCACAGTTCATTCGTACTGCTTTTCAACAATATCAACCATCCTGCATGTCAGTGTTTAAAAATCATTAGATGTGCCCAGAGCTCAATACCGTTATAATTTAACAGAAAGTTTCCACACACGAGCTGACAGTGATTACAAAAGATGATGGCGGAAAGGACAAAGAAAAAGTTGCATGCCTGAATCTTTGATCAGACTTTATTGGCTTTATCTTGCACTATATTTTATTCCCTTATTATGTATCTGTACGCTGCAAATGGCTCTATTGTTCGGTCTGAAGAAGGGTCTCGACCCAAAATGTCACCCATTCCTTCTCTCCAGAGATGCTGCCCGTCCCGCTGAGTTACTCCAGCTTTTTGTGCCTATCTTCGGCTCGATTGTAATCATGTATTGTCTTCCCACTGACTGGTTGGCACACAACAAAAGCTTTTCACTGTACCTCGGAACGCGGGACAATAAACTAAACTAAACTAAAATCAAAGCTGATTTTGTACAAGTGACACCATGCAAGAAACTCAATCTTGTTTGCCTGACAGCACAAAGAACAAGTGCACGCAGATCAACGAATGGCTCGGGATAAATTACACATTGTCACTATTCTAGAGCTGGGAGAAAGCCACTCCCAGTTGTCTAAAACAGGCTCCATACCAAGTATGCTTGGAATCAGTTTAGACAGTATCATTGCTATCAAACGGTGCAAATGTCAGATGCAGAGTGTGACCCACAATAGTCACAGCTGGTAGAGATGCTGGCTCACAGCGCCAGAGACCCAGGTACGATCCTGACCTCGGATACTGCGTGGAGTTTGCACATTTTTAGTATGAGCACACAGCACAGTGACACAGCTCATAGCGACACCACATCACAGTGTCAGAGACCCAAGTTGAATCAGGATCTCTGGTACTGTCAGTGTGGATTCTGCACATTCTCCACGTGCTGTATCACACCTTGCATCCTTTGCCTAAGAATCTTGCATGTCACTGTTATCCATTTAAGTACCCTAGGCCAGTAGTATAGTTAACAGGCCAAGATAACATCCAAATCACATGCAAACAAGATGAAAAACAAGCAGGCAAGAGAAAACAGCTGCAAAATGAAGGAACCCCATTGTTCAGCCAGCACAAATAAAGACACACACGGAAGATTTGCATGATAGTACATTACTGCAAGATTATTGCACCTTGAATTTTTGTCTACCACTAAACTGATAATGAAGTTTTGCAAATGTATCTGCAAATTTAACACCAAGTGCAATCACTATACCAACCTAAAAAGCAATGTTCTACAGAGAAGTAAGGAGATCAGCCATCTTTATCCCGCCTGATCTACAAGCAAGTCCAGACCCAGAGCTGTGGTCAACACTCAGCTGCCTTCTACGTTTAGGAGCAATTAAGAATGGACAAGAAACAATGGTGGCAATACCCCATGAGAGTTTGGTAACATGAAAAAACAAAACCAAGATAGATTGTCATTACTCCAATTACAATTACTCTTTGTGTACTGGTTAGCAAGCAATTAAAGCTTGTCACTGTACGCCGGTACACGTGACAATAAACTAAGCTGGAGTTATTAAAATTCAACTTCAGTCACTGCAAATATCCAGGTTATTTCGAAAATTGTGCAGCAACAGAAATTAAAGAGAGAACTTACATCCACTGAACATTATTTTTGGATTTCTTTTCAATGAGGTGAATACCCTCCAACACGTTTGTAATGTCGTAGATTCTTCGCTTCGGCACGTTTAAGACCTCGGCAGCCCTGTTCAAATCCAGCACGCCATCTAGTGATTGACCTAAGAGCTGAACGACGTTCTTCGTGAGGGGGACGAGCGAAGTATTGTAGCGAGTCTTCTCCGATGGGGACCTGGGAGCTGTGGTGAGGAAGGAATTGCACACCATCACTGACACGCACCATGTGAAATGCAAACTTAAACATTGTCACTCTCAAACTTTGTCGCTCTGTTTTCCAACAAGGTGCCTTGTACATAGCAACTGCCCGTTCGTAACTGATATTAGTTAACCTACCTCAAAAGCCTCATTTATCAGACTTCAATGTGGTCACAGCAAACGCACAGTAAAAACGCTTCAAATGGGGCAGCAGTGGTGCAACTGTAGAGTTGCTGCCATACAGTGCCTGAGACCAATGTTCGAGCCTGACTGTGGGTGCTGTCTATGTGGAGTTTGTGCGTGTTCCCTATGACCATGTGGGTTTTCGCTGGGTGCACCGGTTACCTCCCACATTCCAAAGACGTAGGTTAATTGGCTTTGGTACGTTGTAAAATTGTCCCAAGGGTGTGTAGGTTAGTTAGGGGATGATCGCTGGTCGGCACGGTCTCGGTGGGCCAAAGGGCCTGTTTCTGCGCTGTTATCTCTAAAGTCTAAAGTAAATTGCCTGCAAGGATGAGTGGTAGATAGGTTGGTGTGGGAGAATTTTGGCTTACTCATGGGGCTTACACTAACAAGGGACAAGCCCCAAATATAAACATGAGAAAAATTGCAATTCAATACATCTGAGCAACATTTTTCCCAGTAGACACAAAAAAAGTAATGTATGAAAACATTGACCATCCATCTATGATATACACAACTGTCCGTTTAAGATTTCATAACCATACCGTTTCCTATCAGAAGAGTAAAAGGAGAGTGAAATTTAGTTATGGAAATATTTCTGCTCTTGCAAACGTCGGAAGCAAAAGCAATATAATATATGAAAATATCACTTTAATATGCTGAATTATTTTGCATTATTATTGTTTATGTGTATGTATGTGTATGCGTGTGTGTGCTCGTGCGTGTGTATATATATATATATATGCACACATCCACATGAAATATATATATATGCGCATGCACATACACACATGACATAACAAATAGTGAGTGCGAATGTGTGTATATATAATTTTAAAAAGTGCAAAAAGACAAAGATAATTCAGTACATTAAACATTTTTATTTGCTATTATTTATCCTAGAAATTGTGCACTACCAACACACAATCTTTTGATTGTAAATTTTGGACTGTTAGAAACACGGGGCCAATCTCAATGAAATATCCATGTACTTGCATGAACATTTTAACGGTGTCGAGTACAGAATGTACCAGCACTGTCCTGGTTGAATGTTAAATCAGTGGTATTTCACATTACCACATTAAAGAAAGAGCTGTTCAGCCTGTCTCAGAGAACAGATGTATTCAATTCGTCTTTTTAAACATTAAAAAAAACTGTGGTTCTATTCTCTCAAGTACAAAGAAGTCCCTATGCCATTGATTAAGTTCTTCGATGAAATAATGTGGACGTTTTAAGAGGGAGGGGCAGTAGATATGAAAACAAATGCTGAAAACATTCAGGTTAGGTGGTTTCTATACACTGCTTAAGACCAAAGGCCGCTAAAAACTGGGAAAGATAAAAGCAAAAAGTAAAGCACTGGAGTGACTCAGCGGGCCAAGCAGCATCCATGGAGGGAATGGACAGACGTACATTCAGGTCGCAATCCTTCAGAAGCGGCCGGTGAGGCCCTCGCTGACGCGTCGCCACGGAGGCCTGATGAGTGGACCCGGCTTCGTCAGCGGAGAGGTTGGTGCAGCGGTCGATGATGGCGCCGACCGACGGACATGTGGAAGTGAGGACGCCGCTGCCGAGAGACGGAACAAAGGAGGATCCGGCGTGGGGGACGGGGAGGAGCAATGAGGACCCAGCATGGGGGACGGGGAGGAGCAATGAGGACCCAGCGTGGGGGGGGGGGGACAGCTATGAAGAACAATGGACAATGGAGCCGCCGGCGTGGGGGGACAGCCCTGAACGAGGGGGGGAATTTGTAACTATGTAAGTGCCCTTCATGGGCAACTATTGCATACCTTGGCATGGTATGCAAATAAAGAATTCCACTCTTTTCTCTTCTGTCTTTCATCCAAATGTTTACTCTGCTTTCTTTGCCACAGATACACTTGGCTTGAAGAGTGTTTTAACATTTCCCCGTTTTAAGGCCGGCTCAGCGGTAGAGCCACGTCACACCCGGGTTCGAACCCGACGACGGGTGCTGTCTGTACGCTCTTCCCGTGACCACGTGGGTTTTCTCAGAGATCTTCGGTTTCCTCCCACACTCCAAAGACATACTGGTTTGGAAGTTAACTGGTTTGTTATAAGTATAAAAATTGTGCCTGGTGTGCGTGTAGGATGGTGTTAATGTGCAGGGATCGCTGCTCGGTGCAGACTCGGTGGGCCGATGGGCCTGTTTCCGCTCTGCAACTCTAAACTAGACTAAACTAACTTCAGATCTCCAGCATCTGCATAGGAAGGAACGTCAGATGCTGGTTTATACCAAAGATAGACACACAATGCTGGAGTGACTCAGCAGGTCAGGTCGAATCGCTGGAGAACAAAAAAGGGGCGATGTTTTGGGTTGGGACCCTTATTCAGACTTCTGACTTCAGAGTCTGAAGAAGGGTTCCTACCCGAAATGGAAACTATTTCTTTTTCTCCAGGGATGCTACCTGATCTGCCAAGTTACTCCAGCATTTTGTGCCCGTCTCCAGTTGTTTTAATTTGGCCGTACAATTGATGTTGCACGTAGACTTTGAAAAGGACTTTGATGAATAGACATTAGCTGAAACACATGAGATTGAGATGGACCCAAAACGTCACCCATCCCTTCTCTCCAGTGTCTGCTCATGAGATGAGGCAGTTTGTCATCATGGATGGAAAATTTGGCATAGATGAGAATGGAGGAAGACAATAGACTGTATTTGCTAGAATCTGGAGCAAAAAAACAACTCCTGGAATCAATCAGTGGTTCAAGCAGCATCTGTGGAGGCAAAGGGATCTTGGGTTGAGACTTTGCAAACCATCAAGGGAAGTGTCAGTGTTGTCCCCTAGGGGTCAGTATTGTTCTACTCTACATGTACTAAATGACCTGACCTTGGATGGATAATATAAAATGTCATAGTCTGACAATAACATATAACCAAGAGAAATGAGAAACTGAACATTAACAAGTACTAAGGATGGAGAGATTAAATTTGATACAGGGGAGTGAAAATACCATGCAAAAATAGAAAAATGAGGGATATGGGAAAGCTTGAAAGGTTGCATAGTTTTGTAGATCTTTGAAAGGATAAATTGATCCAGTTAAATATATTTCAATGGTGCCAAGGACAAGAGACCCACATTATGTGGCCACACTCGTTAGGCTGGAATCACTCTCCATAACACGGCACGGTGGCGCAACGATAGCGTTGCGGCCTTACAGCACCAGAGACTCAGATTCGATCCTGACCATGGGTGCTGTCTGCACTTTCTCCCTGTGACCCCCGTGGGTTTTCCAGTGAGATCTCCAGTTTCCTCCCACACTTCAAAGATGTACAGGTTTGCAGGCCAATTGGTTTAGTGCAATTGTAAATTGTCCTTAGCGTGTGTAGGATAGTGTTAGTGTGCGGGGATTGCTGGTCGGCGCTAGACTTGGTGGGCCAAAGGGCCGGTTTCTGCACCAAATCTCTCAACTAAACTAAACAGAGAAAAAGATAAAAAGGAGATCTAAAAGCAGTCAAAATCTATCACTGGTAGAAGCTTGAACAAGAAACAGCTTCTGGTCACCCAGGATTCAACACACATACAAGATAACTGGCCAACTGCTGAGATGAAAGAAAGATTAACTCAATGTGTTAGGATGACCTGGAATGCTTTGTTGACAAGCAGAGGAAACAAATGCAACTGTATCTTTGAAAAAGGGAATTTAATAAAAATGTCGAGGAAAATGTCAGTGATATAAACAAAGAACTAGCGATTGCCGGTACTTAGATAGTTTATCCTCAACTTTGGACAGGTACAGCGAGACAAGTGACTTCCTTGTACTTGAAGTCTCCATAATATCAACTAACAGTACAAGCTTGATACTGAATACACTACCTCACTGCAATGCCAACTTACACAATCGAGTGAACCACTATAGGCCCACAAACCAAAAACAGGTGAACTCCATTTGGTAACCAAGCTGGCTTTAGTTCACAACTCCCACTCAAACACAATTTGTGCATTATCCCATAAATGGAAATAGGAAAATGGTTTAAATTCTAATCAGAGCAGCTGATTCACAGATGGGCAGAAGATCCCAAAATTGGCTTTTTTTCCCCTTAAAGCATTTGCTTGAATCTTTGCTTTAACAAATACCGGCACATTTTTGGCCTTAGGAAGATAAAATGGAGACAACTAATCTTAAATCAGCAACCTCAGCATGTCATATCATCCAATTTATATGGATAAGGAGACTTAAACATTCATTAACACAATATCAATTAACATGAGAATAGTGGACATGAAATTCTGGACAAAGTTTCAAGAGGCAGTTGACAAACAAGGAACCTAGATACCAGACTGGATTTGTTATTTCATCTTTCAGGTACCTACGTTATGGTCTTCAACAATAGTTTACAAGAATTTAAACTGGATTGATTGCTGGAAAAATAACATGATCTGAAACAGCATTAAACTTACACACCAATAGCCAGGCACTGGCAAATAAAGATAATCATCATCTAATATCTTTGCACAGAAAACCAATATAATCAGAAGGCTGGGCAAAGTCAACATGGAATAATGCATAGGAAATGATGTTTGACAATGGATTAGATTATTTCCTTGAGGCTGCAACTAGCAGAATAGGCTAGAGGAATCAGTAAATACAGCTCATTTAGACTTTAAGGAGGCCCAAAATAAGTTAAGAAGAGTGCTTTATTGTCATTTGTTCGGAAACGGAACAATGAAATTCTTACTTGCAGTAGCACAACTGATATGTAAACATTGTACTCTATACAACCCATCAAAAAAACAAAAAAGAAAAACAATTAAATATAAGGGCGGAATGGTGGCACAGAGGTAAAGTTGCTGCCTTGCAGCGCCAGAGTCCACGGTTCGATCCTGACCACTAGTGCAGTCTGTACGGAATTTGTACTATATCCCGGGATCGCATGGGTTATCTCCGGGTGCTCCAGTTTCCTCCCACATTCCAAAGACGTACAGGTTTGGAGGTTAATTGGCTTCGGAGGTAATTGTAAATTGTCCCTGGTGTGCAGTACAGTGCGGGGATCATGAGTCGGCGTGGACTCAGTGGGCCGAAGGGCCTGTTTCCGCGCTGTACCACTAAAATATAAAACTAAACTCAAATATATTGGTGAACATAGAACATAATGGAGAGGATGTTTCCACTAGTGGGAGAGTCAAAGACGAGAGGTCAGCCTCAGAATTAGAGGATGTTCTTTTAGGAAGGACATGAGGAGGAATTACTTTAGTCAGAGAGTGGTGAATCTGTGGAATTTATTGAGATATATGGATATATTTAAAGCAGAGATGGATAGATTCTTGATTAGTGCAGGTGTCAAGAGATTATGGGGAAGGCAGGAAAATGGGGTTAGGAGGGAGAGATAGATCAGCCAGACAGTAGATTTGATGGGTTCAATGGCCTAATTCTGCACCTATTACTTCTGGTCTTATGATAGTAGAGAAAACAAAAAATAGGAAAATTTTCAGTTTGGGTGGCTGTAACTAATGCGAGTGCCACAGGGATCAGATTGGCACCTCCACTGCTCGCAATCGACAAAAACTAATGGACATTTGGAGATCAACTGCAAACTTGCATTGCTCTGCAGCAATGCAGGCCTGCCAAGAGGCTGCAGGAGGCCAGCAAGGGACTGCGTGAGTGAGACAAGGACATGGCAGATGGAATGCAATGTAGGAAAACGCAAAGTAATCTGCTTTACATAAAATAGGATAAAAGATGGGATCTTGGGGTCCATAGAAACATAGAAAATCGGTGCAGTAGACCATTCGGCCTTCGAGCCAGCACCGCCATTCAATAAGATCATGGCTGATCACCCAAAATCAGTACCCCATTCCTGCTTTCTCCCCATATCCCTCGATTCCATTAGCCATAATAGTTATATCTAACTCTCTCTTGAAGACATCCAGTGAATTGGCCACCACTGCCTTCTGTGGCAGAGAATTCCACAGATTCACAACTCTCTGGGTGAAAAGGTTTTTCCTCATCTCAGTCCTAAATGGCATACCTCTCATTCTTAAACTGTGACCCCTGGTTCTGGACTCCCCCAACATTCGGGAACATTTTTCCTGCATCTAGCCTGTCCAATCCCTTAAGAATTTTATTTGTCCATGTCCATAACTCCCTGAAAGCAGCAACACAATTGGATAGAGTGGTAAAGTCAGCTTATGATACGCCTTCACAGGGTACAAAAGTCCAAAAGTCATGATGCAGCTATAAAGAACTGTGCAGATGCAGTTTTAAACCAAAATAGACACAAAATGCTGGAATAACTCAGCGGGACAGTCAGCATCTCTGAAGAGAAGGAATGAGTTGCATTTCGGGTCTAAAGGGTCTCGACTAGAAACGTCACACATTCCTTCCAGAGATGCTGCCTGTCCCACTGAGTTACTCCAGCATTTTGTGTCTATCTGTGGTTAAACCATATTTGGAGTACTGCGTGCAGCTCTGGTTGTCCCATTACAGGGAGGATGTGGATGCTTTGCAAACGATGCAGAAATGGTTTATCAGAATGTCGACTGGATTAGTGGGTATTAGCTACTGGGAGAGGTCGGACAGTCTTGGATTGTTTTCTCTGGAACGCCAGACGTTGCGGGAAGACCTGATGGAAGAATATAAAACAATGAGGTGTATAGGTAGGAGAGAGAGAGTCAGAACCTTTCCCCCTCCAAAATCAAACACTAGAGGCATACCTTTAAGGTGAGAGGGGCAAAGTTTAAAGGAGGTATACAGGGCAAGTTTTACTTTTTGCCACAGAAGGCTGTGGAGGCCAAGTCAATAGATATATTTAAGGCAGAGACAGATAGATTCTTGAGGGTGGCGAGTGCCTAGACTGTGCTGCCAGGGTTGGTGGTCGAGTTGAATCAAGAGTGTTTTATTTTCATATCCCGAAAACAGAATAATTAAGAGGCAAATATGATAGCAGCATTTGCTGACACTTTTGGATAGGCACATGTATATATGGGGAACAGAGGGATTACGTGCAGGCAGGTAAGAGCTAGTCTTGGCATCATGTTATTGTGGGCTGAAGGGCTGGTCCCTTGTACTACTCCATGTTCCAATTAAAAAAAAAGCCAAGTATTTTCTTTTAATGCCAAGACATTTAGAGTGTTGAGAGACTTAGTGTCCTTGTCTGCAAATAACTGAAGGTTAACCTACAGGGTACTGTAATTAGGAAGGAAAACAACGTTAGTTTTCCAAACTGAATAAGACTGCAGCTGCTGGAAATCTAAATTAACTGAAATGCTGGAAATACTCCACAAATCAGGTAGCAGCTGTGGAAAGAGAAACAAGGTTAACATTTCACGTCAAAAATCTCTTCTAAAATTTGAACAAAGGAGAGTAATCTCACCTTGGATCCCATGCGATCCAGCCTCTCAGAGCAGCCGACCATGTGGAACAGTGTCATATGCCTTGTTGAAATCCATGTATACAACATCTACATCCCTGCCCTCATCAACCTCGATGTGGGCCCCTGAACATCGGTGAGACCATGCGCAGACTCTGCTTTGCCGAATGCTTGTGCTGGGTCCGCCAAGCACTACTGGAACTCCCAGTGGTCTGACATACTAACCATACTCTCCCATTCTGACCTTTCAGTCCTGGGCCTCCTCCATTGCCAGAGTAAGGCCACACACAAACTGAAGGAACCGCACCTCATTGTGCTCAGGTAGCTTTCAACGGTATGAACAACCAATTTCGGGCAACTTGTTCAAACACCCCCCTTCTCTGCCCCACCCTGGCTGACCTCACGTTGCTCTCTTCTCCTCCCCCCCCCCTTGTTGAAAGAAAAAGTCTTTCAACAAGCTTTCAGCGCTTGCAGCGCCAAAGACCCGGGTTCGATCCCAACTACGGGTACTGCCTGTACGGAGTTTGTACGTTCTCCCCGTGACTGCGTGGATTTTCTCCGAGATCTTCGGTTTCCTCCCACACTCCAAAGACGTACAGGTATGTAGGTTAATTGGCTTTGTGTAAGTGTAAATTGTCCCTAGTGCGTGTAGGATAGTGTTAATTTGCGGGGATGGCTGGTCGGCGCGGACTCCGTGGGCTGAAGGGCTTGTTTCCGCTTTGTATATCTAAACTAAACAAGCTTTACAGTTCACAACTATGGGCTTCTGTAGCTCGCATCTCTGTTTCTATCCAACAATCTCCCTATCAGGGAACCCCGTCACCTACGGGCATTTGTTGCCAGCCGTGTTTCATCCAGCCCTCCTTCTCCCCCAGTTCTCTCCCCCGCCAGCCCTCTGAATGGTCCTGACCCGAAACATCTCATCGATCTCGTCTGACGCCGCTGAGTTACGCCAGCATTTTGTGTCTATTTTTGACCAACTAAGAACTCATTTTCAGATGGCCCAAATTAAAATTGCATTTGAATGCAATAAATAATTTATTTGGAGTCAGTGACATTCCCTAGTATTGAAGTCAGCAAATGGCACTGAACCCTATCCAAAACAATATTTTTACAGCTCACAACACATCATGAGAGCAGGCTCGATAATTGAACTTTAACTGCTGAACAAGAAACTCAAATTACCCAAATAATCTTTCCAAACTAAATTCTCATGTCAACTTGTATTTAAACAACGTTTCATTAAAACCAAGCAGAAGTTGAAAACTGAAATTTGTTTGACATAAAGGTATTAAAAGATTTTTTGAGCTTAAAAAGTGGAAACAGGAAATCTGCCAGAATGCTGCTTACCGCTGGCCATCAAGTTTACAGCAAATTCAGAGCCACCTAGTTACTTTAATATTGCACCTCATGCTCTTTTCGTGGAAAACTCCTGCAACCAAACCAAAGGTTGACCCCAGATTCAATGTTTGAAAAATTTACGCTGATATCCCCAGCATGACGGGGCGGCACGGCAGCACAGCGGTAGAGTTGCTGCCTTGCAGCGCCAGAGTCCCGCATTCGATCTTGACTATACGGTGTTTGTACCTTCTCCCCGTGACCTGCATGGGTTTTCTCCTGGTGTTCCGGTTTCCTCCCACACTCCAAAGATGTACAAATTGGCATTATTAGAAATTCTCCCCAGTGTGCGTAGTATAGTGTTAATGTGCAGGGATCGCTGGTCTACATATACTAGACTAAGTGGGAACCATTGGGTCATGTTCACACGGGAGGGCTGGTCCCCCGACACAATATTCCACCTCTCCACCAATTCCAAAATTGGTGGCCAGTGGGGGGGCTTTCTGGAGTGCTGGTATGGGTTCTTGGGGTGGCAGCTCAGTCCCTCAAGCCTGATCTGCTGGCAGCTCACTCACGGCTGGTGGGCTGGCAGTTGACTCACGGCTATTCCTTGAAACTCCATTTCAAGCAGGGTGCAAGGCCACCAAATTCAAATCCATGTTCCTACCATTTCAAGCGGGGTGCAAGGTCACCGAATTCAAGTGCAGTTTCCAACCACTTCAAGCAGGGTGCATGGCCACCGAATTCAATTGTAGTTTCATACCACTTCAAGCTGGATCCAAGGCCACCAAATTCAAGTGCAGTTTCATACCACTTTCAACAGGGTGCAAGGCCACCAAATTCAGTGCAGTTTCATACCACTTCAAGCAGGATGCAAGGCCGCCAAATTCAAGTGCAGTTTCATTCCACTTCAAGCAGGGTCCAAGGCCACCAAATTCAAATGCAGCTTCATACCATTTCATACAGGGTGAAACCTAGTGCCTTTCAACTTCAAGCAAAGCACCCAAGCCACCATTTGCAGTAAGTAGTGACTTTCAACTTCAAGCCAAAGCACCCAAGCCACCATTTGCAGTAAGTAGTGCCTTTCAACTTCAAGCCAAATCATCCAAGCCATCATTTGCAGTAAGTAGTGCCTTTCAACTTCATTCCACCATTTGCAGTAAGTAGTGCCTTTCAACTTTAAACCAAAGCTCCCAAGCCACCATTTGCAGTAAGTAGTGCCTTTCAACTTCAAGCCAAAGCTCCCAAACAACCATTTGCAGGCAGTGCCTTTTTACTTCAAACAAACCATATTTTCATTTTTAAACCACATTAAGGGTACTCACAGTTGTGTAGACATTTGTTCAGTGTTATTCAGAGCTCAGAGAGACGTGACCCGTGGCTTCATCCGTCTGAATGAGGCACACCACTTCCTGGTTTTATAGTCCCTCCCCCTCCCTCCAGCAGGGGCAGCAGACAGAATGGTGAATTTTTTTTAAAACATTAATATCTCTCTGATTTGTCATCGATGGGAAAAATCCTCCGCACCCGTAAGGCGGAGGGGGGGGGGGCTCTGAGCGAGGTGGCCAGAAATGACGGCCGTAGGTGGCGGCGTTCTGTCGGAAATCGCAGCACAGTGGGCCAAAAGCGGTCAAGATCAGAGATTTAGTAATATAGATATATATATATTTGTATTAATATATATTGAAAACAAATCAATAAACAATAATAGTGCAACAAATAAACATAAAAGGAAATTATTATCATGTATTTCTCAGTTAACATAAAATAAAGAAAAAAATAAGGCGATTAGTGTAAATGTCGTGAACAATAGTGCAGGTTCATTGGTATTGTCAGCAATTTTGGGCACCATATTTGAGGAAGGATTTGCTGGCCTTGGAGAGTCTCCAGAGGAGGTTTACAAGAATGATACCAGGAATGAGTGGGTTAACATATGATGAGCGTGTACTCGCTGGAGTTTGGGGGAACCTCATTGAAAAGTACCAAATAGTGAAAGGCTTGGATAGAGTGGATGTTGAGTGGATGTTGAGAGGATGTTTCCACCAGTGGGAGAGTCGAGGTCATAGCCTCAGAATTAAAGGACACTCCTTTAAGAAGATTAGAGGAATTTCTTTTGTCAGAGGGTGGTGAATCTGTGGAATTCCTTGCCACAGAAGGGTGTAGTCGAAGTCAATGGATATTTTTAAAGCAATGACAGATAGATTCTTGATTAGTACAGGTGTCAGGGGTTATGTGGAGAGGGGAGGAAAATGGAGTTATGAGGGAGAGATAGATCAGCCATGATTGAATGGCGGAATAGACTGGATGGGCCGAATGGCCTAATTCTGCTCCTATCATTTATGACCTAAACAGAACATTGAATACACAAGGTACAACCAGATTACACTTACTTCTTGGACTACTTGGGCTTCTCATTGCACCCCTTCCTTTTCCTTTTGGGGTGCACATGTCAGCAGTCAGATAATGATGGTCACTTTCATCCAATGCCAATCTTCTTTTTGCCTGTAGCAATGAAAAACAATCTAATGAGGGCGGTCATGGTGGCACAGTGGCAGAGTTGCTGCCTTACAGCGAATGCAGTGCCAGAGACCCGGGTTTGATCCCGACTGCGGGTGCTGTTTGTACGGAATTTGTACCTTCTCCCGTGCCAGCATGGGTTTTCCTCGTGTGCTCCGGTTTCCTCCCACCCTCCAAAGACTTACAGGCCTGTAGGTTAATTTGGCTTGGGTGGAAAAACATTATTGTAAAATAGTTCCAAGTGCGCAGCACAGTACTAATGTACGGGGATCGCGGACTCCGTGGGCCGAAGGGCCCGTTTCCACGCTGTATCTATCAAAGGAGTGAGACCACCCCCAACACCTCTTGGCCAGTCTAAAGCCCCTGGAAAAGATGATTGACTGGAGGGAATGCTGTGTACCTTGTTTCAGAAACATGGCATATCCCACGCTCCCCAAACACACACAGATTTCTTGATTTATCGCGTGGACTGGACACAGCTATCAGCAAAAGGATGAGGTAGGTGGTGGTCTTATGGTAAAGGTGGCAGTGTCTGCCCCTTGGTAAACCCTTTGTTATGCTCAGACATGGCGGTCATGTTCAACGTCTGCAACTCAGCAACCCACCCCCCTCCCTGGAACATCTAGCAGTGAGGTGCCGCACCTTCTATCTCCCAAGGGAAATCACTTCCATCATCATGACTGCCGTCTACAACCCACTCCAGGCAGATGTTCGACTGACACTTGAACTATAAGCCATGGTCAACAAACACCAGGCAGCATGTCCCGATGCCTTCTACATCAATGCAGAGGAAGTAGTTCTATGGTTCAAAGGTTTCAAACACCTTTTATTGTCACATGTATCAATTAAGGTACAGTGATAGTCGTATTACCATACAGCCATACTTTTAAAAAAAGCAACAAGACACACAACTACATAAGTTAACATGAACAACCACCACAGCAGATTCCCCACATTCCTCATTGTGATGGAAGGCAATTAAGTCTAATCTTCTTCCCTCATTTTTCTCCCGCAATCGAACAATCTGTCGGTGGCGATCGAAGCTCCTGCGGATTGGAGCTCCCAATGTCCATCTCTAATGTTCCCGATGTTGGGGGAGTCCAGAACCAGGGGCCACAGTATAAGAATAAGGAGTAAGCCATTTAGAACGGAGATGAGGAAACACTTTTTCACACAGAGAGTTGTGAGTGTCGAATTCTCTGCCTCAGAGGGCTGTGGAGGCAGGTTCTCTGGATACTTGCAAGAGAGAGCTAGATAGGGCTTAAAGATAGTGGCGTCAGGAGAAATGGGGAGAAGGCAGGAAAGAGGTACTGATTGGGGATGATCAGCCAGGATCACATTGAATGGCGGTGCTGGCTACTCCTGCACCTATTGTCTATAACCAAAGACCGCGAGCTCCACAATGTTAAAGTCCGCAGGCTCCCGCAGTTGGAGCTCCAGAAGTCGGTCTCCAGCAAAGACCTCCAGCTCCTCGATGTTAGGCCGCAGTGCTGACGGAGATACGATCCGGACAAAATCGGATCTCCGTCGAGGTGAGAGATTTTAAAAATGTTTCCCCCAAACTCCCCCCCATATAGAACAAGCTAAAGAACACTAAAAACATACATTTAACAGAGAAGGAAGGGACAGACAGTTGACGAGGCAGCCATTCCTGGAGCCACCCGGTGGTTTTAGTTGAGGCAAGGTACATGGATAGGATAGGCTTGGAGGGATATGGGCCAAACCCGGGCAGGCGGGCCGAGTGTAGATGGGACATGTTGGGCCGAAGGGCCTGTTTCCACTCTGCCCGACTCTATAACTGTGACTTCCACAAGGCTGGCTGGGTGAGGACTCTTCCAAGGTTCCATTAGCACATCCCCTGGAATGCCACTGGATCAAACACAACAACTGATGCACCATGAGAGACACCTCTCACGCCAAACTTCACCCTTACTCCAGAAACATTTAGATCACCTGGCTCTGCTCCTTTATCGTGCATATAAGCAGCGACTGAAGAGAGCAGAGCTGGTCAGGGGAGGCAGAACGAGTGGCCAGGAAGGTGGCACAGGAGCCCAAAAACCATTATCTGCACATTCCAGAACAGCCTCCGCCCATCAACCAGCAGGTTCTTGAAGCACCAAACACAAAATTAACCACAACCCTACCTCAGCACAGAATCACTATAGACTGTGCACGACTACGGTTGCTCTGCATAATATGGATTTTTGTACCGTCATGGCCGAGTTTACTTAGAATAACTGACATATTACATCATTTGTCTTTTTTGTCCTTTTGGCTCTAATGTCCATTTAAATCATCACCAGGTAAGATTTTCATTGATCCGGTTTTTAACCAGACCATATGTCAAATAAGCCCTCTTGTAGGTAGACAAAGTTCTGGAGTAACTCAACGGGTCATGCAGCATCTCTGGAGAGAAAGGATAGGTGACGATTCATGTCGCTTCTGAAGAAGGGCCCCGAATTGAAACATCACCTATCCTGAATCTCCAGAGATGCTGCCTGACCTGCTGAGTTACTCCAGCACTTTGTCTATCTTTGGAATAAATCAGCATCTGCAGTTCTTTGTTTCCACAAACCCTCTTGGAAAATCTCCAACATGCAAAATGACATCAACAGGAACAAGATTAAACTCAAGACTTCACAAAGATAGACACAAAATGCTAGATTAACTCTGTGGGACAGGCACTCTGGAGAGAAGGAATGGGTGACATTTTGGGTCGAGATCCTTTCCATTTAAGGTTAAGAAGAGTCTCGACCTGAAACATCACCCGTAGCTTCTCTCCAGAGATGCTGCCTGTCCCGCTGAGTTACTCCATCATTTTGTGTCGATCTTCGATTTAAACCAGCATGTGCAGTTCCTTCTTTAAAAAGTTGACTTTCAAAGGAATAACATGCAACTCAAGCTTGGTGGTAAAATCTGAGAATTGCACAATTTCAATCAAACTCGAAACCAGTTATTATACCATATGGGCTACAGTTTGAGAATTAAAGAGCTCAAACATTCAGGTAATGAGAACAAACCAAGGTGGAGGTAAACTCGAACGACCTGTTGTGCACCACTATCAATGGCGATGGATTGTGAACATAACACAGTCAACCTGCATTAATACACTGAAATCTTCAAGTAAATAATTAATTACTGCATTTCTTCTCAGGCAATGAACATTACAAGTGCAGATCTATATGTTTTTGTTCAATCTAATTAACCATAAACATCTTAATCTGCAAATAAAACCTTGGGACAAGAATAATTACTGATTAGATATCATCACAGCACCTGGAATCACTTTAATTAATTGTAAACCAGCTCATTTTCCAAAATGTGATTGTATTCAAGTAAACTAAAACACAATGGCTTCATTGCCACAGATGGCTGTGAAGGCCAAGTCCGTGGATCTTTTTATGGCAGAGATAGATAGATTCTTGATTAGTACAGGTGTCAGAGGTTATGGGGAGAAGGCAGGAGAATAGGATTCAGAGGGAAAGATAGATCAGCCACGATTGAATGGAGTAGTGGGCTTGATGGGCCGAATGGCCTAATTATGCTCCTGTCACCTATGAAGTAATGTGATCGCATGAAGACAGACACAACAAGCTGGAGTAACTCAGCGGGTCAGGCAGCATCTCTGGAGAAAATGAATAGGTGATGTTTGCTGTTGAGACCCTTCTACCTGCCTGTTTTCCGTCGGTCTTCGGTTTATACCAGCAACTGCAGTTCGTCCCTACAAATAATTATAGCATTACGTAATATGGTCAAACAAAACCCTTCAAATAGAGGCCACAAGGAACTGCAGATGCTGGAATCTTGCATTGAGCACGAAGTGCTGGAGTAACTCAGCAGGTCAGGCAGCATCTCTGGAAGACTCTGCATGTGAAGAAGGGACCCGACCTAAAACATTGCCTTTCTATGTCCGTTTTAGTTTAGTTTAGTTTAGAGATACAGTGGGGAAACCGGCCCTTTGACCCACCGAGTCCAAGCCAACCAGCGATCCCCACACATTAGCACTATCCTACATAAACTAAGAACAATTTACAATTTTACCGAAGCCATTTAAGCTACAAACGTGGATGTCCTTGGAGTGTGGGAGGTAACTGGAGATCCCAGAGAAAATAAACGCAGGTCACTGGGAAAACGTACAAACTTCGTACAGACAGCATCCATAGTCAGGATCGAACCCGGCTCTCTGGCATTGTAAGGCAGCAACTCTACCGCTGCTGCACCACCATGTCTTGCAGCGATGTTGCCTAACCCGCAGTTACTTTGCCACTGTATTCCTTCAAATAGGGGCTTGGAAGTGGAGAAAGATAGGACAAATGATGAAGCAAAATGAAAAGCTAAGTTTCTTGCTGTGACATAATTGTGCCTCAATAGAAACGGTCATAAGGTCACATGATACGAGCAGAATTAGGCCATTCAGCCCATTAGGTCTACTAAGCCATTCAATGATGGCTGATCTATCTCTCCCTCCCAACCCCATTCTCCTGCTTTCTCCCCGCAACTCATGACACCTGTACTAATCAAGAATCTATCTATCTCTGCTTTAAAAATACCACTGACTTGGCATCCAGCCTTCTGTGGCAAAGAATTCCACAGGTTCACCACCCTCTGACTAAAGAAATTCCTTCTCATCTCCTTCCTAAAGGAACATCCTTTGATTCTGAGGCTATGACCTGTAGTCCTGGACTCTCCCACTAGTGGAAACATCCTCTCCACATCCACTCCATCTATGCCTTTCACTATTCTGTATGTTTCAATGATACCCCCCTCATTCTTCTAAACTCCAGCGAGTACAGGCCCAGTGCCTGTAGGTTAACCTACTAATTCCTGGGATTGTTCTTGTAAACCTCCTCTGGACCTTCTCCAGAGCCAGCACATCCTTCCTCAGATATGTTGCCCAAAATTGCTCACAATATTCCAAATGCGGTCTTATAGAGCCTCAGCATTACATCCATGTTTTTGTATACAAGCCCTCTTGAAATAAATGCTAGCATTAAGTTTACTTTCTTTACTGCTGATTCGACTTGCAGATTAACTTCTTTGGAATCCTGCATCAGCAGTCCTGGAGCCAGACTGAGTGTTAAGGGGCATGGGCCAAACGTGTTGAGTTGAGACATGTGTAGATGGGGGATCTTGGTCAGCATGGGCAAGTTGCGCCCTGGCGCCCGTTTCCATGCTGCATAGCTACCAATCACAAACTTTCATAACCCCATCCAGAGCCATACAGCATGTAAACATGCCCATCTGATCGACACCAAAGTGCCCATCTACGCTGGTCCCATTTTCAACATTTGACCCATGTCTCTCAAACGTGTTCCTTCCAAATTTGTCTCTAATGTTGTTAGTGTATCTGCCCCTACTAATTAATCTGGCAGCTCAATAGACAATAGGTGCAGGAGTAGGCCATTCGACCCTTCGAGCCAGCACTGCCATTCAATGCGATCATGGCTGGCTCAATCCATGTGTAGCACTCTATGTAGAAACATTTTGCCCCTCGGGTTCCCATTAAATCTTTCCTCTCACATTAAGCCTATGCCCTCTAGCTCTCGATTTTCCTATCCCCAACATAAAACTGCATTCACCCACAATGCTCTTGACATCCATTGTAGGAGTGCAGCCGAGAAAGAAAATGCTGGCGAAAATCTAGGTGAAACAGCACGTGAAAAGAAAAAACTGTCAACTTCTTTGGTCTAGGACCCTTCCACAACAGAAGAAACATTCCAGGAATTAATCATCTGAAAATTCTCCCCTTCATGCCTGCAACATACAACTTACTTTATTCACAGACCTCCCCCCTTGACTCCATCCAAGGACCCAAGCACTTTCCAGGTGCAGCAGAGGTTCACCTGCACCTCCTCCAACCTCATCTATTGCATCCGCTGCTCTAGGCGTTAGCTGCTCTACATCGGTGAGATCAAGCGTAGGCTTGGCGATCGCTTCGCCCAACTCCTCCGCTCGGTTCGCAATAACCAACCTGATCTCCCGGTGGCTCAGCACCTCATATTTCGCTTGGGTAGTTCACACCCCAGCGGTATGAACATTGACTTCTCCAATTTTAGGTAGTCTCTGCTTTGTCCTTCTTTCCCCTCCCTTTCCCAGCTCTCCCACAGCCCACTGTCTCCGTCCCCCCCTGGGAGGACGAGATGCGGCCTCACCCGCTGAGTTTCTCCAGCATTTTTGTCTACCTTATTCAGACAATCATCATTCCCGCCCCCAAACATAAATGTAGCTTCATCAGAGCTACAAATAGGCCAAAAGATGGGGAGCACTAGAACTCACCAAAGTGCTGGAGTAGCTCAGCAGATCAGGCAGCATCTGTGGAGGATGTGGATAGGTGCCATTTAGGCTCATGATTCACTGCCTCCAAACAAGGAGTGCTGGTGGGGATGGTAATTCAGATTGCTAAAGGATAACAGACCCTTGGCTTGCACTGAGGAACCGGAACAGTGACCAAGCAAACCTGTCGCTATACATCTACAGATGCGACAGGGAAAGCATTTTATCAGGATGCATCACAGCATGGTTGGGGTGGAAGATTGTAACCTTCACGTGGTCCGCCTTGTTTCAACGAATGCAATCAACCCGGCGTGCACAATCAAATAAGATCAAATTGAACAAGTTGTCCGAAAACTTTAGGCTGTGCACGCCATACACAAGACGAAGAAGAAGAAGACAGTATGGTTTGGGGACAACTCCACCCAAGACCGCAAGAAATTGCAGCGAATTGTGGACGCAGCCCAGACCATCACACAAACCAACCTCCATTCGATTGACTCCATTTATACCTCACGCTGCCTCAGCAAATAATCAAGGATAATCCTACTAGTTCCACTGTTCCTGTCCTTGTGTCCCTTCATTATCACCTCTTCCCAAACCAACAATTCCAGTCGATGGCTTCAGCATAAGTAACAGCCTCACATTAGCACTATCATTCAAAAACAGCAAGAATTGCAGATGCTTTTAACTTGTGTAAAATAATCAATGGCGCCTTCTTATTTCCTGGGTAGCATTTCCAGATTTTATTGCCAGGTTTATTGCTTGGCTGCCTACGCTGTTCATGCATTGCTCATGAACCAATATTGTGGATGCAGCCTGGCAAAATATCCGTCGGCTTCCAAGGAATCACTCCCAGCAAGGAATCTCCCTCGACACAGCAACCCAACTGCATTATCTGAAGAGAAACTGGCCTGCTTCAAATGGCACTAGCTTATTTGGGGCAATTAACTAGGCCATTCGACCCTTCAAATAAAGTGCTGAACTACTATTTACCTCATTGGTGATCCCTCGGACTTGATGCTTGATCGGACTTGGCTGGCTTAGTTGCACTACACGTTATTCTCTTATCACATATCCACACACTCGAAACAGCTTGATTGTAATCATGCTTAAGAAGGAACTGCAGATGCTGGAAAATCAAAGGTAGACAAAAATGCTGGAGAAACTCAGCGGGGTGTGGTAGCATCTATGGAGCGAAGGAAATAGGCGACGTTTCGGGTCGTGTAATCATTGTAATCATGTGGTATCCTTCCGCTGATAACACACAAAAGCCTTTCACTGTACCTCGGTACACGTGACAATAAACTAAACTACTACGCCATTTCATCATGGCTGATCCATGTTTCCCTCTCAACCCCATTCTCCTGCCTTCGTCCCATATCCCGACACACGTACTAGTCAAGAATCTGTCAATCTCCGCCTTAAAAATATCCATTGGCTTGGGCTCCACAGCCGTCTGTGGCGATGAATTCCACAGATTCATTGCCCTCTGACGAAATAAATTCTTCCTCATCTCCTTTCTAAAGGTATGTTCTTTAATTCCGAGACTATAACCTCTGGTCCTAGACTCTCCCACTAGTGGAAACATCCTCTCCTCTATGTTCTAAGTTTACCAGAAAGAGCTCCCTTAAATTACCCTGGAAAAGAAAAGATCCAAACTACAAGTTATGTGCTTTGCAAAAGGCTCCCTGGTGAACTGCAAGCTATGTCACTGCTGGAATTCAGAAACATGTCCAAAGGTCAGGTACCAATTTCTCATGATAGACAAAATGCTGGAGTAACTCAGCGGGACAGGCAGCATCTCTGGGGAGAAGGAATCGGTGATGTTTCGGGTCGAGACCCTTCTTGAGAAACGTCACCCATTCCTTTTCTCCAGAGATGCTGCCTCTCCCGCTGAGCTACTCCAGCATTTTGTGTCTATCTTTGTTTTAGACCAGCATCTGCAGTTCCTTCGTACATGCTTCATACATGTTCTTTCTTTTCATCGTACATGTTCTTGCTCCACCACTGGATCCACAGTGGATAAGCTGAACCGAAGGACCCGTTTTCTTGCTCTGAAATTCTATGACTGTTCCAGTCCTCTCTTCTGCTTTGTATGCTGGAACAAAGACATAGTAAGCAGTTTTGGGCCCCATATCTGAGGAAAGATGTGCTGGCATTGGAGAGGGTTCCAGAGGAGGCTTAGAAAATGATTGGGTTAACATATGATGATCGTTTGACAGCATTAGGCCTGTACTCGCTGGAGTTTAGAAGGATGGGGGGGGGGGGGGGACATTGAAACATAGCGAATAACGAAAGGCCTGGATATTGAGAATGTGGAGAGGATGTTTCCACGAGTGGTAGAGTTCAGGAGCAGAGGCCATAGCTTCAGAATAAACAGATGTACCTTTAGAATGGAGATGAGGAAGAATTTCTGTCGTGGGTGGCGAATCTGTGGAATTCACTGCCATAGACGGCTGTTAATGCCAAGTCATTGGGCATTTTTAAGGCGCAGATTGACAGATTCTTGATTAGTACAGGTGTCGGGGGTTATGGGGAGAAGGCAGGAGAATGGGTTGAGAAGGAAAGATAGATCAGCCATGATTCAACGGCAGAGTAGACTTGATGATCCAAATGGCTTAATTCTGCTAGAACATGAATGTATAGAACTATACAGCATGGATACAGGCCTTTCAGCTCACCTTGCCCATGACCAGAAACCCAGGTTCAATCCTGACAACGGGTGCTGTCTGTAGGGAGTTTGTACCTTCTCCCCGTGACCTGCATGGGTTCTCACTGGGATCTCCAGTTTCCTCCCACACTCCAAAGATGTACAGGTATGTAGATTAATTGTTTTGGCAGAATTGTAAATTGCCTCTAGTGTGTGTAGAATAGTGCTAGTGTGTGGGGATCGCAGGTCGGCACGAACTCGGTGGGCTGAAGGGCCTGTTTCCACGCTGCATCTCTAAACTACACAAAGATGATGTCACACCTGTTGAGTTACTTCAACACTCCGTGCCTTTTTTTGTAAACCAGCATCAGTAGTTCCTACTGTCTACGTCTTCCTTGTGCCTTGTATCTTTTGTAAGAAAGGTTAAACCCCAAAAGCCTCCTGGCTTTGGACAATCTGCAGGTGGGAACAGCTTCCCTATCTTGTACAGCTCAATCACAACGTCCCCCAACCTTGGACCAGATACCATACGCCCAACTTTTGAAGAATCATCTTGCACATTATATCCCTACTGATGCTGCCTTGGCAAGGCCACCAGCATAATTAAGGACAAGTCTCACCCCCGGGTCACTTCCTCTTCTCCCCTCTCCCATCGGGCAGGAGGTACAGAAGTGTGAAAACGCACACCTCCAGATTCAGGATTGTCCAGATTCGGCTTGCACTCGCTAGAATTTAGAAGATTGAGGGGGGAATCTTATAGAAACGTACAAAATTCTTAGGGGGTTGGACAGGCTAGATGCAGGAAGATTGTTCCCGATGTTGGGGAAGTCCAGAACTAGGGGTCACAGTTTAAGGATAAGGGGGAAATCTTTTAGGACCGAGATGAGAAAACCCTTTTTCACACAGAAAGTGGTGAATCTTTGGAATTCTCTGCCACAGAAAGTAGTTGAGGCCAGTTCATTGGCTATATTTAAGAGGGATTTAGATGTGGCCCTTGTGGCAAAAGGGATCAGGGGGTATGGAGAGAAGGCAGGTACAGGATACTGAGTTGGATGATCAGCCATGATCATATTGAATGGCGGTGCAGGCTCGAAGGGCCGAATGGCCTACTCCTGCACCTATTTTCTATGTTTCTATGTAGGAGCAGTTTCTTCCCAGCTGTTATCAGGCAACTGAACCATCCTATCACCAACTGGAGAGCAGTCCTGATCTACCATCTACCTCATTGGAGTATCTTTAATCAGACTTAACCTTGCACTAAACATTCAATGGTGAATACAGTGGGGCTTTTATCGTCACGTGTGAATGCACAGTGAAATTATTTCACATACAGTCCAGTGCAGTATTCCCCTACCTAAACACATCCTTGACTGGCAAGTGTATAGAACTGAGCCTTCATGCAAGAGGCACCATTTTCAAAGTCTCCACTCTCGTTCTTCTGACCAGTGGGCATCCAGGCAAGCCCCAGGCTGCTGCGGGCCACCAGCCATCGTCTCCCTCGGACGCGACGTGTGTCCCCCTCCCGCCCACCCACCTTTGTGCTCCGGGGTGCCTCCCACAGACGATTTTGAGGGTGCGGTAAGCCACACCGCCGGTCCCCTCTGCTACTGGACTTGCCCTGCGCTTCCATCACTGTCACCAACTCCATCCTCTATTTCCCTATTTATTCCCTTTACCCTGTACATTGGACAGCTTGATTGTAATCCATGTAGGCTTCCCGCTGACTGGATGGAACGCAACACAAAAGCTTTTCACTGAACCTCGGTGTATGTGACAATAAACTAAACTACCCTTGTCTCCAGTGTTCAAAAAGGAACTGCAGATGCTGGAATATCGAAGGTACACAAAATTGCTGGGGAAACTCAGCGGGTGCAGCAGCATCTATGGAGCGAAGGAAATAGGCGACGTTTCGGGCCGAAACCCTTCTTCAGACCCTACCCTTGTCTCCATTTCACCTAGAGACTTTGCCACTATTTTCACCCCTCACCTGCCAACGGAAGCATGGGATATGGGGAAAAAAGCAGGAACAGGGTACTGATTTTGGATGATCAGCCATGATCATATTGAATGGCTGTGCTGGCTCGAAGGGCCGAATGGCTTACTCCTGCACCTATTTTCTATGCCTCACCCCAACCTCTCTTTTCCAGCTTTTTTTGCTCTACTCCATCTTCTTAAGAAGGGCCCCGACCGGAAATTTAGTCTCCCATTTCCCTGCCCAGATGCTGCCTGACCCGTCGAGTTCCACCAGATCTGTTTTTTCTCCCTCAAGTAATTTCCACCACTTTTCGAACCAATGCCCAAGATATTCACGTCCCTCCGAAAATATGATAATCGGAATTGAACACCATTCCAACTGTGACCTGAACAATGTTTTGTACAGGTGGGTACACAACTCCACGACCTTGCACTCTGTGACTCAGTTTATGAATTTCAGATTCCCCGTGGCTTCAGCAACCAATTTCACACTGTTCAATTTATGCATTGACACACTAGGGGCCCCTGTTCCTGCACACCATCAACAGCAGTGCCTTTTGGTCTAAATGATCTCTTGTTCTGCTAAAGCACATCTCTTCCCAATTCCCCTACATTAAATTTACCTACCCATCCACCTCATCTTTAGACTTTCGAGATACAGCGCGGAAACAGACACTTCAGACCACCGAGTCTGCGCCGACCAGCGATCACCCTGTACGCCAGCAATTCTACCAAAGCCAATTAGCCTGTGCGTCTTTGGAGTGTGGGACGAAACCAGAACACCCGAAGAATCCCACTCGGTCACAGGGAGAATGTACAAACTATGGACAGATAGTATCCATAGTCAGGAATTAACCCGGGTCTCCGGCGCTGTAAGGCAGCAACTCTACCGCTGCGCCACCTTGCCGCCCCTTGTCGTCCATTATTATCCTCTTTGCTTCTCGGCTTTGCATTCTCTGCACATTTTGAAATAGTCTGCCCATTTCCATCCTCAGATGCTGCCTTACCAACTGAGTTCCTCCAGCACATGTGTGTGTTTTTTTTACTCAAGCACAATCCCTCACTCTCACAACCAACGCCTAAGACTTCCACATTCACGTCTAATCATAAATACATTTCAAAAAACAATTAGTCAGAGCGTTGAAGATAGGCCAAAATGCTGGAGTAACTCAGCAGGTCAGGCAGCATCTCTGGAGAAAAGGAGCATGTAACGTTTCGGGTCGAGACTCTTCTTCAGACCTTCTTAGTCAGACCACTGACGCTCACTACACTTAGCACAGTCCAGTCTGGGGGAAAAATACATTCTGTACTGTTCTACAGTTGTCTACCTCAGAGTTTACTCCTTGCTCAGGATGCTACTGACCATTTAATTCCATGGACCTCTATTTCACTTGACAAGTTCACAAGTTATAGGAGTAGAATTAATCCATTTGGCCCATCGAGTCCACTCCGCCATTCAATCGTGGCTGATCTCTGCCACCGAATCCCATTTTACTGCCGTTTCCCCGTAATCCTTGACACCCGTTCTGATCAAGAACTTATCTACCTCTGCCTTCAATTATCCACTGACTTGGCCTCCACAACCCTCTGTGGCAATGAGTTCCACAGATTAACTACCCTCTGACTAAAGAAGTTTCTCCTCACCTCCTTTCTAAAAGAGCGCCCTTTAATTCTGAGGCTGTGACCTCCAGTCCTAGACTCTCCCACCAGTGGAAACATCCACATCCATTCTACCCAAGCCTTTCGTTAGGCTGTAAGCTTCAATGAGGTCCCCCCTCAACCTTCTAAACTCCAGCGAGTACAGGCCCAGTGCTGTCAAACGCTGATCATATGCTAACCCACACATCCCCTGGAATCATTAATCAGCTATCAAATTCCTGCTGATAACCCATATAAACAACATCCACTGCATTCCTTTTCACCCTCTCAATTACTTCATTTCTTTTTAAATTGAGTTAGTCAAACACAAATAGTCTTCAGCAAAGATAGACAAAATGCTGGAGTAACTCAGCAGGACAGGCAGCATATCTGGAGAGAAGGATTGGGTGACGTTTTGGGTTGAGACCCTTCTTTAGACTGAGTCGGGAGGGGGGGAAGGGAGACGAGAGATGTATAACAAGCGAAGGAAAGATATGCAAAAAAAGTAACAATGATAAAGAAAACAGGCCATAATTAGCTGTTTGCTGGGTGAGAATGAGAAGCGGAGACGATTTTCCACTAGAGAATGTATCCACCAGCAGGGGAGTCTCTAGAACTAGAGATCATAACCTCAGAATTAGAGGCCGTTCTTTTAGCAAGGAGATGAATAGGAATGTGCTGGCTCTGGAGAGGGTCCACAAGAGGTTTACCTGAACGATCCCAGGAATGGGTGGGTTAACATATGATGAGCGTTTGATGGCACTGTATGCGCTGGAGTTTAGAAGAATGAGGGACCTCATTCAAACATACATATTAGTGAAAGGCTTGGATAGAGTGGATGCTTCTGCCAGTGGGAGAGTCTAAGACCAGAGGCTTAGCCTCAGAATTAAAGAACGTTCATTTAGAAATGATATGAGGAGGAATTACTTTAGTCAGAGAATCTGTGAAATTCTTTGCTACAGAAGGCTGTGGAAACCAAGTCAGTGGATATTGTTAAGGCAGAGATAGATAGATTCTTGATTAGTACAGGTGTCAGGGGTTACGGGGAGAAGACAGGAGAATGGGGTTGGGAGGGAGAGATAGATCAGCCATGATTGAATGGCAGACTTGATGGGCCAAATGGCCTAATTCTGCTCCTGTCACTTATGACTTGGATGGGGGAGGAATGGAAAAAGGTGGAATACAGCTGTTACTTGAAGTTAATCCATGCTGATTCTTCTTTACCAATTTAAGCTTCCCCCAAAATGATGTGGAACATATTTAGCCCCATCACTGTCACTAAAGCTGAAGCATATCATTTTTAATTGAAGATAGGCACAAAATGCTGGAGTAACTCAGCGGGACATTTGAACTTGATCTCTGGTTGTTTTTCTGATGTACAGCTAAGCAACATTAAAATTCCAACTCATGGATGCATAACAAAAAATAAATACTTGTAACCATTGCCTCAATTTCTCCAATGTCCAAACGTAAAAGCTACATTTACAATTAACTGTATAGACTACTTGGCAACAAATTTCTACTGAAAACATCCCAGGCCAATGTGACCATCGAACAATTCTTTTGTAATGTTCGGTCCCTACTCTTGCAGCAACTTTCTTCCAAAAGCCATGTGCAAGATTTAGCAACTCAACAGCCTTGTGAAAGCCTTGCTTAAAACCCTGCAACAAGATGTGGCTGCCTATAAAATAATTGTGTGAGGCAGAATAAATTAATTTCAAAAACATTACAAACGGATGGCTCCAGCAGTCTTCCTAAGATCATCCAGTCAAGCGTGATTTCAATAATGGCTGATCTATCTTTCCCTCTTAAACCCATTCTCCTGCCATCTCCCCACAACCATTGACACCCGTACCAATCAAGAATCTATCCATAAAAATATCCATTGACCTGGCCTCCACAGCCTTCTGTGGCAATGAATTCCACAGATTCACCACCCTCTGATTAAAGAAATTCCTCCATCTCCTCCCTAAATGAATGTCCTTTTATTGAGGCTGTGGCCTCTGGTCCAAGACTCTCCCAAGAGTGGAAACATCCTCCACATCCACTCTCTATTCGTTAAGTTTCAGTGAGGTCCCCCTCATTCTTCTAAACTCCAGCGAATAGAGGCACAGTGCTGTCAAATGACAATAGACAATAGGTGCAGGGTAGGCCTTTCGGCCCTTCGAGCCTGCACCGCCATTCACTGTGATCATGGCTGATCCACAATCAGTACCCCGTTCCTGCCTTCTCTCCATATCCCTTGACTCCACTGTCTTTAAGACATCTATCCAAATCTCTCTTGAAAACATCCAGAGAATTGGCCTCCATAGCCTTCTGAGACAGAGAATTCCACAGTTTCACAACTGGGTGAAAAAGTTTTTCCTCATCTCCATTCTAAATGGCCTACCCCTCATTCTTAAACTGTGGCCCCTGGTTCTTGACTCTCCCAACATCGGGAACATGTTTCCTGCCTCTGGCATGCCCAATCCCTTAATAATCTTATGTTTCAATAAGATCCCCTCTCATCCTTCTAAATTCCAGTGTATACAAGCCCAGTCGCTCCATTCTTTCAACACATGACAGTCCCGCCATCCCGGGAATTAACCTCGTGAACCCACGCTGTACTCCCTCAATAGCAAGAATGTCCTTCCACAACTTTGGAGACCAAAAATGCACACAATACTCCAGGTGTAGTCTCACTAGGGCCCTGTACAACTACAGAAGGACCTCTTTGCTCCTATACTCCACTCCTCTTGTTATGTTATCCGGAGGAGGCGCTGTCCTGAACGGCTGCCTGTCCTGCAGCTGTCCGGTTTTTTTCACTTCTTTTTTATTATTTTTAGTATGTCAAAGCGTGTAGTCAGGGGGTCCAATCTTTTTATGTGTGGGGGGTGGTGGGGGGGAAGGGGGAAACTGCTTTTCAAGTCCCTACCTGGTCGGAGGGGCTGCCTTCCTCCAAGCAGAGACTTCGACCTGTCCTCGCGGCCTACCAGCGGGTCCTGGAGCGACGTTTCCCTGAGGGGACCTGGCCAGAACCTCGGCTTTGGCGGCGGCGCAGCGCTGGAGCGCTGTTGCGGAGCGGGCGATGCCTTTCCTGGGTCGCCGAGCTGGAACTCCAGTATGCTGGGACCGCCGATAAGAAGATTGTGGAGCCGCGGTTCTGTGGAGCGGCCAGCTGCTGAACTTTACATCCCGGAGCCTGGGATCTCTCACCGAGATCGCCAGTGTGTGGAACTCCGTCTGGTGCGGTCAAGCCGCGGTCTCCGGTGGGAAGGCGGCCGTTCCTGGCACCCCAAGCCGCTGGGGGTTCTCCCGACGCCAGAGCATCATCACCCAGCTAGAACATCGGGCGCCGTGGCGGCGACTGTGGAGGCCTCAATAGGCCCGACTCTGGGTGGACAAGAGGATGGGGACTGGACTTTGTGCCTTCCCCCACAGTGGTTCCCACTGTGGGGGGATGTTTTTGTGTTTTGGTGTTGAACTTCTTGAATGCTATGTTGTATTTTTATTAGTGTGCTGCAAGGACATCTGAATTTCCCCTGAATAAGGGGATTAATAAAGTAAATCTAATCTATGAAGGATAACATGCCATTAGCTGTCTTCACTGCCTGCTGTACCTGCATGTTTACTTTCATAGACTGATGTACAAGGAAAACTGCATCTGGCATGCATCTGCCCACTCACCCAACCTGTCCAAGTCACCCTGCACCCTCCTCAGTTCACACTGCCACCCAGCTTTGTGTCATCTGCAAATTTGCCAATGTTACTTTGAATCCCTTCATCTAAATCATTGATGTATATTGTAAATAGCTGCGGTCCCAGCACCGAGCCTTGCAGCACCCCACAAGTCACTGCCTGCCATTCTGAAAGGGACCTGTTAATCCCCACTCTTTGTTTCCAGTCTGCCAACCAATTTTCTATCCATGTCAGTACCCTACCCCCAATACCAGGTCCCACAATAATTGTTCCCACTAATCACCTATGTGGGACCTTATCTTTGTGAAAGTCCAGGTACACTACATCCACTGGCTTTCCCTTGTCCATTTTCAGAGTTACATCCTCAAAAAATTCCAGATGATTAGTCAAGCATGATTTCCCCTTCGAAAATCCATGCTGACTCGGACCAAACCTGTTACTGCTATCCAAATCTGCCGCTATTTCATCTTTTATAATTGATTCCAGCATCTTCACCAACACCGATGTCAGGCTAACTGGTCTATAATTCCCTGTTTTCTCTCCCTCCACTCTTAAAAAGTGGGATAACATAAGCTACCCTCCAATCCACAGGAACTGATCACCATATGTAACCCCACTCACTCCGTGATGGGCCAAATGGTCGAATTCTCATCCTATCACTTATGAACTCACTTATGAATCAAGTCTAGTCTGCCATTCAATCATGACTGATTTATCTTTCTCTCTCAATCCAATTCTCCTACCTTCTTCCCATAACCCTTGACACCCTTACTAGTCTTTTGAGGAGTAGACAGGTCATGCCAAGGGCTCCCTGTATCATTGGAAATGATTAGTTTGCCTGCCATTTTAGAAGATTTAATGTCCTTCAGCACCATGCAAAGATGAACAAGTCAGTAACCTGCCTTGTAAACCGTATCAAAACCCGACCTAACAGCTCCGTGGAATTTCAGCAAAATAAAGGCTTCCCAACTTTAAACAAAATACAACAGAACTGCATTCAGACATTAAACCATTCCACTATGCACCAAGTTTTTAAGTCAGCAAAGCAAACATTGCAGATTTTATTAAAGGTTTTTATAATCATAATGAAAGCAAAAGAGCAACTGAAGAGAGCAGAAGTCTCCAGAAATGGGCATCTAGACTTGGAAGATCAGGCCAAAGCAAATACAACATTAAATATTTTGCTACGGCTTTGAGAACTGAGAGTTCCGGCAAAAATTGGAAAAATAACCGAAGGATAGAGACTTCATAGGCTGATTCCTTTCTTGAGAAGGCTCAGGGAAAACGGACTTTTAAAAAAAGTATGAAAGATTTTACAGTAGAAAATGAAAAAATAAAGTGTTTTATCGACAGGAAAAGCATAACTAATAAGACAGTCACCAAGTGCGACAAGAATGTGGAACTTGAGAGAACAGTTAACACCAACGGAATGGATGTATTAAGTTCATACGTCATAAGGGCAGAATTAGACCATTCGGCCCATCAAGTCCACGCCGCCATTCAATCATGGCTGATCTATCTCTCCCTCTCAACCCCATTCTCCCGCCTTCTCCCCATCATCCCTGACACCTGCAATACCCAATGACTTGGCCTCTACTGCCATCTGTGACAATGAATTCCACTGATTCACCACCCTCTCTAAACAAATGCCTTCTCATTTACTTTCTAAAGGTATATGTCCTTTTATTGAGGCCATGCCCTCCTCTGGTTCTGGACTCTCTCACTAGTGGAAACATCCTCTCCACATCCACTCTGCAGGCCTTTCACTATTCAATATGCTTCAATGAGGGTCCCTCCTCATCCTTCTAAAGGAAAGGTTCTTGGTGAATACAGATGCAAAGTATTCATTTTGAACCTTGCCTACATCCTCTGACTCCACGGGCAAATTCCCTCATTTTTGGACAGCAAAAGCGAGGGATTTTCTTTCATCTGATCTGCCAATTACATTTTGTGGCCTCTTTTGGCCCTTCCAATTGCCTACTCGGGTTCTTTCCTGCTTGCCTTCTATTCCTCAAACGCCCAGATTTCATCTTCCTGAACCTTGTCTGTGCTTCTTTTCTCTTTTTGACCAATTTTACAACCTTACCACAACCCAAGACCCAACAGCATGAACATTGAATCGTCCAATTTCAAGTAACGCAACCCATTTTCTTTCCCCATCCTTCAACCCCAGAGCGCACGCATTTCTCTCACAATACTGAGGCTCTATAAGGCGCTGGTAAGGCCGCACTTGGATTATAGAGAGCAATTTTGGGCACCATATCTGAGGAATGATGTCTTGGCTCTGGAGAGGACCCAGAGGAAGTTTACAAGAATGATCCGAGGAACGAGTGGGTTAACCTATGATGAGCGTTTGTCGACACTGGGCCTGTACTCACTGGAGTGTAGAAGAATGAGGGGGACCTCATTGAAACATGCAGACTAGTGAAAGGCTTGGCTAGAGTGGATGTGGAGAAGATGTTTCCACTCGTGGGAGAGTCTAAGACTAGAGGTCACAGCCTTAGAATTAAAGGGCGTTCTTTTAGGAAGGAGATGAGAAGCAATTTCTTTAGTCAGAGGGTGGTGAATCTGTGGATTTGTTTGCCACAGAAGGCTGTGGAGGCCAAGGCAATGAATATATTTACGGCAGAGATAGATCGAGTCCTGATTAGTAGGGGTGTCAGAGGTTATGGGGAGAAGGCAGGAGAATGGGGTTAGGAGGGAGAGATAGATCAGCCATGATTGAATGGCGTAGACTTGATGGGCCGAATGGCCTAATTCTGCTCCCATCACTTATGACCTTATGAACTCACAGCCCTGCTCCTTTCCCCTCCATATACTCATCTCCCATCCGAGCGCCCCCTTTCCCTTTTGTCACCCCCAACACAGTTAACGGCATATCCCTAAATAAAATAGATGTACAGAAGGCTCTTGGGGTTTAACCCCCCCGAAAGTGGCAACACAAGTAGAAAAGACCGATAAGGAGGACTTACGGTAATCGTGCTGTCATCAGTCAGGGCACTTGTAATAAGCAGCATGAAGTTATGCTGCAGCTTTATAGGACTTTGCTTGGGCCACATTTGGAGCATTGTTTGCAGTTCTGGTTGCCTCATTACAGGAAGGATGTGGAGGCTTCGCAGAGGCTGCAGAAGTGGTTTATCAGAATGCCGCCTGATTAGAGAGTATTATCTCGATGGAGAGGTTGGACAAACTTGGATTTTTTTTTCTCTGGAATACCGGAGGTTCAGGGGAGACTTCTATCAGAAGTATATAGAATTCTGAGAGGTAGAGATTGCGTAGACAGTCGGTACCCTTTTCCCCCAGGGTGGAAATGTCAAAGACAAGTGGGTATACCTTCATGGTCAGAAGTGGAGTGATATGCAGGACACAGCAAGTGGTGGGTACCTGGATCGCACGGTCAGGAGTGGTGGTGGAAGCAGATAAGGGGCTTCAGAGAGAGACGTTTGTCCAAGGAATGGAGAGGTGTGGATCACGTGCAGGCGGAAGAGGTTAGTTCAACAAGGTTTTGTGGGCTGAAGATCCTGCTCTTGTGCAGTTTTACCATATTCAAATTCAGAACAGAAAGGAGTACGAGTCACAGCAATATACGCGGACAAGGAAAGATGAGGAGAGGGGTCTGGAGTGGTGCATTAATGCTGACATTAACTGTTTGGGCCAAGCAGCAAAATTCTGTTTCTGGTCCTAGACTCTCCCAATACTGGAAACATCATCTCCACATCCACTCCATCTTGGCCTGATTGAGATGACAACTGAACATTTGCATGCCAAAATATGTAGGAGGGAACTGCAGATGCCGGATTTAAAACCAAAGAAAGACACATAAAGCTGGAGCTCAGCAGGGTCAGACAGCATCTCTGGAGAAAAGGAATAGGTGACGTTTAGAACGGAGACGAGGAAACACTTTTTAGCACAGAGTGGCGAGTCTGTGGAATTCTCTGCCTCAGAGGCCAGTGGAGGCGGGTTCTCTGGATGCTTTCAAGAGAGAGCTAGGTGGGGCTTAAAAATAGCTGAGTCAGGGGATATGGGGAGAAGGCAGGAACGCGGTACTGATTGGGGATGATCAGCCATGATCACATTGCTGGCTCAAAGGGCCAAATGGTCTACTCCTGCACCTATTGTCTATTGTATCTTGATCTTGATCTTGATCTTGATTTCAGGGAGACAATAGATTTGTTGCCATACAGCGTCAGAGTCCCGAGTTCGATCCTGACTATGATTGCTGTCTGTGTGAGTTTGTACTTTCTCCCTAGAGTACTGGTCGAGACCCTTCTTCAGACAGTCAGGGGAATGGGAAACGAGAGATATCGACGGTGATATAGAGAGGTATGCCGTCTGTCCAACTGAGTTACTCCAGCTTTTTGTGTCTTTCAATTTGCAAGCTACAAAGTGCTACCATGCCACCTTAGGAGTTAAGATGTGTTAAACAGCTTCCTCTTTTTTTTAAATATCAAAAAAATGCAGAGCTATGCAGTTCCAGTTGGGCAACCAGGTGCATGACTACCATAAGCCAAATTCAGTACGTGCATTTCTGAAAGTGGTATGCTGATAATCATATTGGTGACATTCCCACATAACTTTACCAGATCGTAAGCAACTTACAAAAAGGGCAGCTCTGAAAGAATTAAACTATGTATTCAATTCTCACATCTTAACATCAAATTTTGTCAAATGCTACCAACCATACCTACCACTAGATATGGTAAATCGTTCTTCACCCTAAGCAACTTACATTTGCAGCATAGAGGTATCTTGCAAATGGAAAGTTTAAAATCAGGTGTACATAAACTAAAGAAGCAATTCCACAGGTACATGGATAGGAAAGGTTTAGAGGGGTATTGTCGAAGCACATTCATGTGGACTAGTGTAGATAGAACATGTGGGTCGATGTGGGCAAGTTGGGACAAAGGGCCTGGTTCCACACTGCATGGCTCTATGAACATCACTGTCTGCACTGGTCAAAACCTAGCTTTTTTTTTTAAAGTTAAGAACTTTAGCTAAAGTCAAAGTGGCTGCATGAGAAAACATACAAATTTAAGCAAAGAACAATTTGACATCTCTAGTGGCAGAGAAGGAAGTAATCCCAAACCCAATGGAATATTAGAATATAAATTGGAGAATGGCTAGCCCTTTGCATTTCTCCACCATTCATTGAGAGTCTGACTGGTCAACCTTCTCAGCCCACTTCCCAACGCTATCCCCAGATCCTCGATTCCTTCGGCTCCAAACTATTGATTGGTGTTCTGAATGAAAACGATGAGTTGGGATAATTTGAACACCAGGCCAAAAAATTCCAAAGTTTCAGCAGCCTCCGACTGACAATTTTTTCCCTCAATTAGTTCAACAAGGCCAACCCTTTATTTGGGCAAGAAGTCTTCTGGTCCTTGACTTTCAGCCAAGGGAAACATCCTCCCCAAATCATCGCCTGCCAGTTCACAAGTTATAGGAGAAGAGTTTGGCCATTCGACCCATCAAGTCCACTCTGCCATTCAATCATGGCTGATCTCTGCCTCCTAATCCCATTTTCCAGCCTTCTCCCCATAACCCTTGACACCCGTTCTAATCAAGAATGTGCCTATCTCTGCCTTAAAAATATCTACTGACTTGGCCTCCACAGCCCACTAAGGCAATGAGTTCCGCAAATTAACTACCCTCTGACTAAAGAAGTTCCTCCTCACCTCCTTTCCAAATGAGCACCCTTTCATTCTGAGGCTAAGATCTCTGGTCCCAGACTCTCCCACCAGTGGAAACACCCTTTCCACATCCACTCCATCTATGCCTTTCATTATTCTGTAAGTTCCAATGAGGTCCCCCCCCCTCAACCTTCTAAACTCCAGTGAGTAGAGACCCAGTGCTGTCAAACACTCATCATATGCTAACCCACTCATTCCTGGAATCATTCTTGTAAATCTTCTCTGGACTCTCTCCAGAGCCAGCACATCCTTCCTCAGATATAGGACCCAAATTTGCTCACAGGCTTTTCATCTATTTTAAAGTGTCAACAAAATCACCTCTCATGCCTCAGATTTCTACAGGAGACAACCAGAGTCAACTCAACCCCTCCTTTGAAAGAAGCTCCCACATAAGAGATTAGTATGCAAACTTAAAGCACACAGTATTGGGGGTTCAGTATTGATGTGGATAGAGAACTGGCTGACAGACAGGAAGCAAAGAGTAGGAGTA
The DNA here is from genome assembly GCF_010909765.2 of Amblyraja radiata. NCBI lineage: Eukaryota > Metazoa > Chordata > Chondrichthyes > Rajiformes > Rajidae > Amblyraja > Amblyraja radiata. Next base: position 113,920,116 of record NC_045957.1, read on the forward strand.
AACCGGTCCTTTTCAGAATGGCAGGCAGTGACTAGCAAGGCTCAGTGCTGGGACCCCAGCTATTTACAATATATATTAATGATCTGGATGAGGGAATTGAATGCAACATCTCCAAGTTTGCGGATGACACGAAGCTGGGGGGCAGTGTTAGCTGTGAGGAGGATGCTAGGAGGCTGCAAGGTGACTTGGATAGGTTGGGTGAGTGGGCAAATGTATGGCAGATGCAGTATAATGTGGATAAATGTGAGGTTATCCACTTTGGTGGCAAAAACAGGAAAGTAGAATATTATCTGAATGGTGGCCGATTAGGAAAAGAGGAGATGCAACGAGACCTGGGTGTCATGGTACAACATTCATTGAAAGTAGGCATGCATGTGCAGCAGGCAGTGAAGAAAGCAAATGGTATGTTAGCATTCATAGCAAAAGGATTAGAGTATAAGAGCAGGGAGGTTCTACTGCAGTTGTACAGGGTCTTGGTGAGACCACACCTGGAGTATTGCGTACAGTTTTGGTCTCCTAATCTGAGGAAAGACATTCTTGCCATAGAGGGAGTACAGAGAAGGTTCACCAGACTGATTCCTGGGATGGCAGGACTTTCATATGAAGAAAGACTGGATAGACTCGGCTTGTACACGCTAGAATTTAGAAGATTGAGGGGGGATCTTATAGAAACTTACAAAATTCTTAGGGGGTTGGACAGGCTAGATGCAGGAAGATTGTTCCCGATGTTGGGGAAGTCCAGAACAAGGGGTCACTGTTTAAGGATAAGGGGGAAATCTTTTAGGACCGAGATGCGGAAAACATTTTTCACACAGAGAGTGGTGAATCTCTGGAATTCTCTGCCACAGAAGGTAGTTGAGGCCAGTTCATTTGGCTATATTTAAGAGGGAGTTAGATGTGGCCCTTGTGGCTAAAGGGATCAGGGGGTATGGAGAGAAGGCAGGTATGGGATATTGATTTGGATGATCAGCCATGATCATATTGAATGGCGGTGCAGGCTCGAAGGGCCGAATGGCCTACTCCTGCACCTATTTTCTATGTTTGAACTAGCCTACTGAACCTTCACTGCTCTCCCCTATGTTCATAAATGATAGGAACAGAATTAGGCCATTTGACCCATCAAGTCTACACCATTCAATCATGTCTGATGTATCTCTCCTTCCTAACCCCATTCTCCTGCCTTCTCCCCTGACAACCATACTAATCAAGAAGTTATGGCATGTACATTTTTTAGGGAAAGAGATCAAAGCTGGATTCGATCATCAAGGGATTGTCTCAGACGTGCAAAATAAAAGTGGTCACTTGTGATTAGGTTTGCAAAATGAATATTTAAAATTTGAAACCGGAATAAACAGAAGACATTTTGAAATGTCTGCTGGCTAAAGCACCATGCCGTGTTCCTTGCAGCTTTAAAACAGCGAAGAAGATAGTTATACATAATTTAAACAGTTGCTTGAAGTTAACTAAACTGGATCATTCTATTAACATTTCAAATTGCTGCAAACTTCATCTAAAACTGAAACAACCCAACAAAAAGACAACTGTTTGCCCAGTTATAGTTTGGAAGGTTTCCCCTCAATATAGAGTGGACTGATGGCACCTTGCAAAGAAAGTCCTTCACTTAAGAAATGCAATAATCACATACCACCTAGCACACCAAGTTTGACTGGAATATTTAAAATCAAGCGCACATAAACCATTTCTAATCAATTAAAATGCATTTATGTTGCAGCAAACAAATTATTTCATGGGAATTCGTGCCTTTTGAAATGAAATTGCCTGAAGAAACTAAACCAATAAACTAAACTATGAAACATCTGCTTGTTGAAAGTGAGGTGAGGGGCGAAGCAAAATGAAGGTATTACACTAAATCAACACAATTTTAATGAATATCACTACAAATTTGGACCAGACCGTCTATGCACATGAGCGGTTTTCTTTTTCTTCATGCATTTACGCCACGTTTTGCCCGACTCTGTGAACTTCTGAACAATTTAAAGTGGAAGAGGACAGGAGAAAATAAAATATGATCTTGGGGAAGGGTGTGGGGTGGAGAGGCCGACCCCTGTGTTAAGCCGAGGTGGGGAGGGGGGGATTTAATTCGGGGCCTGCACTTGCTGTGGTGGTTCGGGAGCCCTTTTGCAAGACTCTTACTAGGCCCTTGTGGAGACACGCGGCGGCACCGAGCAGCCCCGGCTCCTGTTCAATCCCTCACCCGCCCTGCCTGCCTCGTCTGCCCGGCTCAGTCCTCACCCTTCACCCCCTCCCTAGCACCCCGGGCTGGGGGCTGATGGGGGGAGGGGGGGGAAAGGGCGCCGACATCAAGGGGCCTGTAGGGTGGTGAGTGTGATGAACCCCCGGGGGGAGGAGGAGGTAAATGTCTGTCCCGGCTGTGGGAACCGAGGGCCCGGGGAGGAGGGAGGGGGGTGAAGCATGGCCGGGGGAAGAAGGGGGTAATGCCAGGTCCGGCTGAATGAACCATAGACCGGGGAGGGGGAGGAGAGGGAACAGGGGGGGGAAGTGTAGCCGGGTTGAATGAACCGAAAGTCGGGGAGAGGAGGGTGAGGTAAATGTCTGGCCCGGCTGCAGTAACCGAGGGCCCCAGGCAGGGAGGTTGAATGGACCGAGGCCCATGGGGTGGGGGATTGAGGTAAAAGCCTGGCCCGGCTGAGGGAAGCGAAAGCCCGGCGGTGAGAGGTGGGAGGTGGGCCCCGGGCCAGAGGGGCGATGATCTGTCAACATCATCCACCCCCAACACCCCCTTCCCCACCTTCCAGGCCCAGCGACACATAAACACACACACACAAGCCCCGACTTACCGGAGTCCTTACCGGCGACAAGCCCGCCATGCGGGGACTGGAGCAGCCCCCGTCCGCCGCCGCCGCTGCCGCTGCTTGAGTCAAGAGCCGGACCCCGGGGCTGCCATTCGCGGCCAACACGCCGTGGGCCGCCGGTCTCTCCAGCGCTGCTCCGGCCGGACTGTGCTGCTGGCTTCCTTTCCGCATCTCTCTCTCTCTCTCTCTCTCTCACACTCACTCACACACACACACAACCAACCCCTGTCGCCGCAAGCCGGCGGAATTTAATCTATTCGGTCCTCCTCTTCCCCCTTCACCGGGGAAATAAAATAAAGATAGACAGAACGAATTCAACCAGCCCCCTCTCCTTCCTCCTCCTACAACGGGGGAATAAAATAAAGACAGAACAAAAAAAAAAAAAAGCTCCCCCTCTCGCTCCTCCCTCCCTTTCTCTCTCTTTCTCCCTACCTCCCCCCCCTTTCTCTCCCGCACCCCTCTCCCGCACCACTTTCTCTCGCCCTCGCCCCCACCCCCCCCGTCTCTCTCTCTCTCCTCTTCCCGTCTCGCCTCATCTCTTTCTCTCTCTCTCTCTCACCACCATCTCTCTTCCACGCTCCCTCTCTCTCTCTCTACCGGAAAAATAAAATAAAGGGAATAAAGTTGGCGATAGGCAGAGTACTGCCCTGCCGACTACAAATTAATGAGAACAAAATAACCAGCCGCCACCTTCCACAGGGAAAATAAAGAACAAAATAATGACCATCCCCTAGTGCTAAGTGGGTGCATACCGCCCCTTTCCCCTGATGCTAAGTGGGTGCATACCCCTCTTCCCCCTGGTGCTGTGTGGGTACAGATTTCACCCCTTCTCCCGGGGGCAGACCCCCCTTCCCATTTGTCACAAGCGAGTGCAAACACCCCCTTTCCCCCTGGTGCCAAGTGGGGACAGACCCCCACCCCTTTGTGCAAAGTAAGTGCAACGTGGGAGCAGCATCCCTCTACTTCCCCTGTAACGCCAAGTGGAGACAGGTTCCCCCCGGGGTGACTGTGGGCTCGGTCACGGCAGACGCGAACGATTTAAAAGTCCCGAAAGCAGCCCCGAAGTCGTGAAAATAGCTCCAGGAAGCTGACGATGAATGAGTAAATGAATGAAGGGAGCCACTTTTCGCGCGTAAAAGCCTCCCGCGAAACTCTCATTTCCCGCCGCTTTTTCGAACCTGATTTGCATGCCCCGCCCCACTCCTCGCCGTCACCAGCTCACCGGCCTTCCCATTGGTCGACGTTGAGGAGGTGGGGCGAAACAGACTCCTCCCCCTCCACTACATCTTCCGCTTGCCGCCCTCCCATTGGTCGCCGGGGAGGGGGCGGGGCGCCGGAGACGGGCGGGGAATCCCTCCGGCTTGCGTGGCTTCCCCCGTTGCCATGGCTCCGCGCACACGTCAGGCCGCGCCACGCCACGCTCTGACGTCCTCAGGAGATTCCCCTTGATCTTCCTCCGCCTCCACTGCCGTGAGACAAGAGTGTTTTGTTTGTGTCATATGTCCCAAACAGAACAATGAAATTCTTACTTGCAGCAGCGCAACAGAATATGTAAACATCGTATTCTGCGAACAATATAATAAGCGATAAACAAATTCAGTTATCACTGAACATTCATATATATCCATACACACACACACACATATATATTACACAC